>NC_133618.1:563207471-563419971 GCF_048593235.1 Sminthopsis crassicaudata
GAGTAGAACAGCACTGTCTCACCCAGAGTTCTGTGACAAATTACAACAATCCATTATTTTACAAAAAAGAGAAAAAAAGTTTTGGCTTTTTTCCTCCAAAATTAATTTCATGTCAGTAAGAAGTAGCAGACAAATAGACCTTAGAGACTGAAGTTTCCTATTAACTCACAGTCTAGTGAGTTCACTGAACGTTAGTTGTGTAAGAATCTTTTCTACTGTTTCTCCCAGCCTGTCTCAAACTTAACCTGAATAGACACTCCTCTCCCTGTATTATCCATATCTGGCATAAGAGGGTAGGTCAGCTTCTAGAGACCAGTTAAGTCTTTGACTATTACTGCAGAAACTGCCAATAAGAGAATTAATTTAAATTATTTGGAATCTCCATTTTTTTGGTAAGAACTTGTTCCTTTCTATCCTCTTCTTAATGAATACAACTTATGAAAGCAAAGATTAGATATTTCTCAGATTCATTTATTCTGTTTCAGAAGATCCTGGCCCCTAGTCTATTTCTTGGATCTTAGTGAGTAATGCAAATTAATCTGTTCAATTCCCTCTAAAATCTCTTACCCCCATACTTCTTTATTTAAATGAATCATATTCAAATAAATGAAAGTATAGTCTTTTTTTTTTAAATGCACAGAAACTATATTTAAAATTACACTCTTACATAAGTTTTATAATGCCCAATATGTTTATAACCTACTTCAATTCCCTTCAAGTCCGTTCATATTGCTTAATTTCCAATTACTTCTATTTTTAAAAATTATTTTTATTGATGCTTTTTTGGTTATTTTCAGAAATAAACTCCTTTCTAACATACAACTGAACCCTTCTTTTAACAAAGAAAAATAGTGAAGTGAAATAAAACAGATTTAAGCCCCCCCACACACAGTAACCAGGTCTGACAAAAATGCAATTATTCTCTTTCAAAAGGGATGAGATATAGTTTATTTTCTGTTTCTGGGCCCAAAGTATCAGTTACCTTATATTCAGCTCTCTTTAGGTTGTAGTCTGTTTCTGAGTCACTTTAGTAGCCAAACAGCAGAAAAATACTCCAATGATCTCACTTGATCAAGATAATAGAGATAGTAACAGAAATGAAATTTGTACTGTTTATATCCAAATTTCTCTTGTTGCATTTGATAAAGGTTGGAAGTAGAACCAGAAACTCCTAAAAAGGGGAAAATATGTTGAAGAAATTTTAGACTGGCTAATGTTGTAAAGATAGGTAGTTGCCTTGGGATTTGGCTTGGCATAAAACAAAGATTATGGAATAATCTTGGAACTAGTCTCTTTCTGGGCCTCAGTTTCCTTATCAGTAAAATAAGGAAATAGAACTATGTGATTTATAAACTTTCTTCTGCTTCTTAAACTATAATATTATTGGTTTTTATTCTAATAGGTACTACTTTTATTCTTTAAGATAAAGAGAAGGAGATGCAGCAAAAGAAAAGTGTGGGCTCCAATTTTATTAAAATTATTCATTGACTACGAGCTTTCTGGGCCTCAGGTGTGTTATCTGTACAGTGAGAAGATTGGGCTCCCTGATTTCAAACTTCCTTTATCCTATGATATACTATATCCTCTTTATCCTATGATCTAATAAATAAAGATTTGTTTTTTCCTACACTATTGCCCATAATCCAGGTTGAAGTTTGCAGGAGAAAAAGGAGAGAAAAATGAACACAGACCAAAAGATGAGAGCACAAAGGAAATGTGGTACGAGTTTTCCATTTCCATGTAGTAGAGCAAAATGAATACTTCTAATTAAAGTGAATAGTCATGCCTACTTGTATCATAGGTTAAAAATGTTAAAGCTTGAAGATCCAAAGAGCTATATGTACAAAATAACATATACAACCTTTGAGTATTTGCTCAGGTTTGAGATTCATTCTATCACTGTATATCACTATTCTTATTCCACCAATTTCCTTAGAGATGCACTGATAAAATTTTCCCTTATCTCAGCATTTTTGCATTGATTGGCTTATCTCCAAGCTTTTGAGTCTGCCTTTTCAACTCTGATAGTAATACAAAATATTTTTTATATATGACACTAATATCCTAGGTAGGAAAAACTGAGAACATAGTTTAGCATCATACATGCTAACTCTAGCTCTTACATTAACTCACTGTGTGACCTTAGGCATAGCTTTCTTATATGTAAAATTAAAATATTAGATTAGGTTATTTCTTTTATTCTATGACTCAACTTCCGTATTTCAATTCAGCAAAATTTATAAAACATTTACTATATGGAAGGCATTATGTTAAACTCTAGAGACAAAAAAAGACTGAAAAGAAATAATCTCTGTCCTCAAAATGCTCCATTCTATTAGAGGAATATAAACTATAAGTAGTTAAATATATACATACATATGTCTATAATAAATATGCATATATATGTATATATGTACAAATATGTGTATGCATGAGTATACTTTTTAATGGAGACAGACATTATAAGAGATAGGTAAGAAAAGAATAATTTCTGAACTTAAGAGAACTAGCAGTACAGAGGCATGGAAACAGGAGATATAATTCCATGTAAAGAAAACAGCTAGTATACAAGTTTGAAAGATGCAAAAAACATGTAAAGGAGTGCAACTTGAAATAAATCTTGAAAGTTCATTGGTAGTTAAATTCTGAAGGATTTTACATGTCAGACTAAGGATCTTATCATAAAGACTATATAAAGATCCTTCAACTATTAGTGCTATTCTACTAATTTTTTCAAGGTGACATGTTGCTATGCATATACAGTTTATTTTCCTATTTCAAAGAAGACAGAAAATGACAAGAAAACTGAAGCAAATGTCCAAAATTAGGAAACCAGATTTCCCCTTGGCCCACATAATTTTTTTCTCCATATAATTGTTGTTATGGAAAGTGAAAGTGCTAGAGTAACCTGGGACATGAAGAAATGGGAATGAAGGTTAAGAAAGGAAGTACAAAAATCATTGAAAAGAATATTAATTTTTTTTGTTCACAGATTTAACTTTGGAACATTTAAGCTTTGCTGTCTCATTTTTTCCTTAGCAATGAATATGTATTGTGACTTCTCCCCTCCCCCCCTTCAGAGGAAGCATGTTTATGTGTTCAATCCTTATAGCAGAATATAATGCTGGGCTATGATTAGTAGATTTTACAACTTTAGTGAGACCATATGCTCCTTCCAAATCCACCCATTTATTCAGTATTTGTAAATTCTTGTGAGTTTCTCTTCTTTTAGCAAAATTGTTGAAATCAAACTATTGAATAGAGACATCCAGGGCAAGAATTTTAAATTTTCAGGAAAAACAAAACAAAACAAAATAAACAAACAAACAAATAAAAAAAAAAAAAAAACTATGGGAGTGGAGCCGGGAGGTGTACTTTCTTCCTTTGTTTTTTATGAGGTAGCTATAGCCTTATGCATAGTTGAAGGCACAATTAAATTAGAACCCAAATGTCTGGGTTCAAGTACTGGTTTTTCTCTATTCTACTTGGGGAAACTTACTATGAATCCCTATACTACCTGGGGAAACTTACTATGAATCAGTTTGGTCATCTGTAAAATAGCAACTATATTTGTGTATGTATGTATATGCATACATACACACATCTAAATATATAAATGTGCTCATGCAACTGTGTATACCTAAAATAGTTTTATGTACATATAAATCAATATATGTATGTATAGGGAGGAAAGTCCCATACATATATCCATATACACACATATATTATGTGTGTATGTATGTATGTATGTATGTATTTATGCACATATATAAACTATTATATTTACATTATATATTATAAGTTTAATTTATATGTATATGCCTGTTGTTCAGTCATTTTCATCATATCCAATACTACATGATCCCATTGGAGTATTCTTACAGATTAGGGAATACTTTGCCATTTCCTTCTCCAGCTAATTTTACATATATACATACACCTATTTATCTATCTATCCATCTATCTCCATTTATTACAACAAATCATGAAGACCTAGTTTCAGAATGTGCTTTGGGCATACAAAGCCATTTAACTCCATACTGCTCTAAAGTAAGATATGAAATCATTGTTTTAAATTCTTAACCTGGGATCCATGAACTTTTGAAAAAATATTATTATAATATAATCAATATCCTTTGTAATCTTGTACAGTTTGTTTTGTGCATTTAAAAATAGCATTCTGAGAAGGGATACATAGATTTTATCACACTGACATAAAAGTTCATGGCACAAAAAAGTTTGAGAAATCTACTCTAAGATATAGAGAAGGTACTAACCTATATTGTTAGAGTTCACTTTCTTATCTAAGAATCCCTATAACAATGAAATTCCAGATTGAGTTACTATACTTTATAAATATGATTTTAGATATACAAAATGCAAAAAATGTTTTTTGTTTTTTTTTTAAAGATATACAAAGTACTTTTCTGATAAAAAAATCTCCAACATGTATTTAGGAATAGGAAACTCTTTTTACCCTCAAATATTCTACCTATAAGTACACTAGACAGACACAACTATTTGGAGTAGCCATTTCAATTCAGTGTATCATTGAATTTTAAGCCACCCGTGAAAAACTGGAATAGCTTTCTGGGGACCATATGTTTCTAAATCTGGCTTCCTTTGTATGTGTTTTGTATGTTACATAGTTGGCAAAGGCTCTGTTAGATCATTAGATTTCTTAAAAAATAAATTGTTACCTCCAAAGAACAAAATCTGGACTAAAAAGCCATATTCCAGGAGTGAAAAAGAAAGCCCATTAAAAAACAGCACATTAATTCAGCACTGGGCTCATTCCATCTTAAAGCGAGAGACTTGGCAGCAGTGCTCAATATGTCTCAAATGAGTTCAAAAGCATTGAAGGTTCTGAAAACACACACCAGGCTTACTTTCCTCTGTACTAAGTAGATCTTTATTTATTTATTTATTTTTGCTGCAACACCATACACAAATACAAACACATATGCATATACACATGCACAGTGTACTTATAATAGTTCTCTTATTCATTTAGTCACTAAAAAAAAAAAAAAAAAAAAAGTCTCACTCTGCTTATTCCTACTGAGAAGATCCAATCAAAAATCAACTTTTTCTTACCCAGTAAAGGACACAGCTTTTATATGACACCCTTCTACCCTTTCTCAATACAAAACAGTCTATCTCACACTCTCTGCCTATTTCAGAAGATTTTCAATCTTCTTTTTCTTTGCAATATTTTTTTTAAATTCCATTAATAAGCACCTCTGGAAGTCTCATTGCTAGGGATAGTTAAAATATGACAGGATAAGACATTGCAAAATATACTGTGGGGAGAAATTTTGTGTGGGATAGGACCAAATGACCTAATAAGGTTTGCAGCCTGCTCTGGTATTCCTTTGATTAATTGAATCTCCTTTACTCATGGATTTTTATAGTGCCAATTTTGTACCCCTTTCATCCAGATGTATTTTGTTTAAAATCATGGCAGTTAAATTCAGTGAAATAGTCTTTTTTTTTTTTTTTTTCATGAAAGCTTTTCTTACCCTAAATAGCAAGTCTATTCCTTTTGCTATGTTTCAGTTTCTTAGCTAGCATAGAAGAGTAATTTTAGTGTAAGGAAAATGAATTCTGTCAGAAAATTTGGGTTAAAGTTCCAAATCTGTCACTTAATAGGTGAATGAATTTGGATTAAGACACTTGACCTCTCTTTTAGAGGGTTAGATTTCTCATCACTACAATGCTTGAGATTTTGTCTTACATGTGAACCTTTTCTCTGGGATGAAAATATGCTACCCATTCAAAACCCTAACTGGTGAGCCCCTCATAATATGTTCATTTTTCTCAGTCAGAAGACATATTCTGTCAAAATATATGACATTTTTATTGAAAATGGTAACAGATAAGGGCAGCACAAATCCCTTAATCTTGTTTGCCTCAATTTCTTCATCTGTAAAATGAGTTGAAGAAGAAAATGACAAATCATTCTAATATCTTTGCAAAGAAAATCACAAATAGGGTCACAAAGAATTAGACCTTACTGGAAACAACTAAACAACGGGCATAACTGATGAAGTCATAAGATATTATTCTTCCATGACTTTTCTCACAAGTTACTAATTGGGGAGAGAATATACAGGGAGGTAGAGGACATATCTGAAATTGTACAGACTAGGAAATTATATGGCTGGCTTGTACAAATCAGGAACATGTGTAGTTATAGAACATGAGGCTTTGGCAAATTTGCCTCTTCTGCCTTTGTCATCTAGTGATTTCACTGTGCCATTCTCTGCTTGGTATCACACCACATTTTCTGATGAAAGTGTCTATTTCATTAGATTATAATGTCTGCCGGACATCTATGCTGCTGTCTTCATCATTAAACTGCACACTGCTATCATCCACTAGACTTTAGTTCTTATGGTTCTTCGATGTCAGTTTCTGCTTTCGCCTTTTCACTTAGCCAAGAGCTGTGAACTATTATACCTAGTCAGGCAGATAAGAGAAATTGGCAGAATACCATATTCTGTGACTAAACCTATACTTTAAATTGTTCATGACCAGTTTGATTCAAATTTTATCATTCAGGACAATTAATTGACTGAGAGTTAGGGAATTTATTATTGGAAATTGTGTTTCAATTCTGGGTTTCTATACTTTGTACACAATTTATATGAATAATTCTATCAATACAAATTTTAAAAAATACTATTTGGAAGCTAGGTCATCAAGATGAGTTTCACTCCCATAACTCTCTTTTATAGAATTAGGGCAATGATGAAAATTAAGTAAAGAAGCCAAAGCCATAGCCAGTTATCTTCTAATCCTATTTCCCTTTCTTATGCATATTTAGAAACAACTCTATTTTTCTTTTTTATCTCTTCCCAATTAGAAATACTGAATCTTTATATCTATAATATTGGGAAGTTAGAAATATCATATTTAGAGTTGGAAGGGAACTTATACTAGAAAGTCTAGTTTAAACCATCCATTTACAAATGATGACGCAAATCAAGTTCCTTGGTGATGTCTAACATCCTTTGCCAACCAGATTTTTTGTTATTCTCTTGAGTAAAAGGAGACTTCCAACATCCTTCCCTTGCCCTGTCAATGTATAGGGATTGTTCATAAAGATATCTCCCACTTTGCCTTCATTTATAGTTAAGAATTGTTGAGGATTTAAATCTTGGGATTTAGCCAAGAAGGTTGAAATATTTTTAGTTCCTAAGAAAATGGCAGAATCTACTATTTAAAATATTGTCCCAAAGTACCGAAAAATAATGTTAGAACTACATGAAAGGAAATATTTGCTGAGTAATCCAGTGATTTTTTCTCTAATTTTGAAAGTTCAGTCTTGTCTGATTCTTTATGAAGCCATTTGAGATTTTCTTAGCAGAGAAACTGGAGCAGTTTGCCATTTCCTTCTCCAGTCAATTTATGGATGAAATTGAGGCAAAGAGCATTAAAATGATTTGCTTAGGGTCACACAAATCCAAAGTCTGATTTGAAATCAGGAAGACACAACTTCACTGTATCAACCACCTGTTCTATTCAGTGTTTGTTTGATTTTTTTTTTTGAGGTTGCAATACTATTCATATATTGAAATAATTTTGTTTTATAGGAAAAGGGATTTGCTATGTTTATGATATCCTGTATTTAGTGTTGAATTTAACTTTAGAGGACATAAAAGACTAAGTAGTGTTTCAAATTTTCAATGTGTAGAAATTAAGGCTCAGAAAGTTTTTTTGTGGTTTAACCAAAGTCACATGGGTAGTAAGTAGAATATATATATATATATATATATATATATATATATATATACATATATATATATATATGTATATATATATATATATATATATATATATATATATATATATTTTTTTTTTTTAAATTTATGTCCTTTGACTCCAAATCCAGAACAAGTTTCCATGACTACTTGCCATTCTTAGGTTAATCAAGATTCAAATAATACAACCTTTTCTGAAACTATAAAAGGGATTACTGGAGTGAATTCATCAACAAATTTCATAAATATTTTATTTAGATGAAATAATAGGCAATAAAGGAGCCTCAGACATCATCCAGTATAAATCCTTGGTTTAAAAATTGAAAAGCTAAAGCTCAGATTGGCCAAGAACTTATCCAAAATCATACAAATATTAAGCAACAAAGCTAATTCAGGTTGTCTGGCTCTATATTTTATTTTATTTTCTCCACTGAAAACATTCAAACTACCACAGGTTATTTCAACTCTCTCAAACTATTTTATTCATTTTCAAAATGGAATGTTAATACCTGTTCTGACCACAGACTTTTGGTGATTTATCACATTCTCCATTATAATACCTATAAATCTGTCCTGGGATTCTCTTTGTACTCTTATCTATTTCCATGGATAAAAATTTTACATGACTCCTAAACCAATATATTTTGCAATATTTTTTTCTTCCCCACAAAGACTACATAAATGTGAGATATTTCCATTTGAATGTCCTATTAGATCATCAAATTCAACTTATTACCTTATTTCTGCTTATTTCCTTCTCCAGTATCTTCTATCTTCCAACTTTTCATTTCTGGTGATAGTATTACTATCTTCCCAATCATCTAATTTACTTTTTTAAAAATAAAACTTATTTGGTAATTATTAAAAAAAAATCTACTCTTCATCTACCTTGTTTTTCCTATTCTCCCTCCCAAACCAGAAATTTTTCTTATCTTACTTCCATGTCTAATCAGCTGCTAAGAAGTATCCTTGCTATATGTATACTTTTTATCTCTTTTTTATTCTGCTAGAAGTTTTGGAGCAAGCAATCTTTACTTGACTTAATAGTATCTCACATCTCTGATGTTAGCTGAGTCCCAGTAAAATCTCCTCCAGTATGTGTAAAGTACCACTCTTTGCTTTTCTAGCTCCAAAGTTCCTTCTTTCTATAATTTTTACAAATATATGTCATCTTTTGTTGTTTAACATTTAACTTATAAGCAACTTTTATATGTGAAAAGTAGATGCTTTTTGCCCTCCTTCATCTAGAGCTTTTACTCAGCATTACTGTAGGAACTGTTCATATGTTGTAGCTTCTCCCTTCAACTAAAACTACTATGCATCTTCCTACTAATTAAATGTCTCCATACTGAGGGCTGCCATTAGAAATCTTTCAGTTACATTATATTTCAAATAGGATTGGAGGACTTATCTTGGACTTTATTAATTTTCAAATTGGTTTTCTCATTGAAATAAATGACTTATAATTGAATTTTTGGAACATAACACATTTGTAAGTATAAGGGAAATAATATTAATCCCATTAAGAGGGGAAATGTTTAACCAACTCCAAAGAACAAATATTCTGGCTAATTGTGAGCATTCATATTCATAAAAACAAATAAATTATTGATTTCCTTTCATTCTTATCTATTTATTAAGATAGGCCCAGGAGGTTCCTTTCTTGTAAATATTTTGTTCAGCCAGTTCAAGTTACTTTCTATACTTGGAAGCAATAAAATTTCATTACTTTTTAAAATGGGCTATAACTCTTTTAAGACTTTTCAAATTTTCTTGTCTCTGGTCCAATAAATATGAATTGAGTAAGTTTTAGGTTATTTATTTTTCTGTTATTTAAAGAAGAATTACAATTTATCCTGGTAAAATCACAGAAACTTTTCAAAGCCAGTATAGAAAGTTGCATTATTATTTGTAGTTCAGGACCAGGGTGTTGTGATGAATATAATATTAGCCTGGCTAATAAAGAATAATCAAATAACCACTCACTAATAAATTAATTAATTAAGTAGTAGCCATATATCTATTTATTTTCAATTAATTATTTGCAATAAGTTTTATGTAAGAACATTGATAATGCAGGAAACATCTTGGGATTATTTAGTCTTGAATTATAATTATAATTATTAGAAATTTTCAATTCCTAGGAATGCTAAATAATATGTCTTCCTCCTGATTTTATGAGACATGATCATGTTCATTCTCTCTGGAGGTATAGAGAAAAGTTCCTCATTTCATACTGTTTCTCATTGGGCAAGAGAGAGAAAGAGAAGGAAGAGAAAAAAATAACCTAAAACTTTTGTAAACTCTTAAGGAACCTTCCAAAAAGCAGGCTGAATGATTTATAATACCCTACTATCCAACTTAATCATAGGGAAGAATTGTAAACCAGTAAAATATTTTATGGACTTGTAAATTAGGGTTATGCATTCAAAAGGCAAGTGAATCCTAAGTAGTGTATCTTATACAACTCTGTATCCCCTATGACATTTAACTTTGTGTTTGACTACAATAGTACTTAATAAATATTTTAATTTTTTTATCCTTAATTTGGCAAATATTTATTAATTGTTCCCTCTGTATAAACAAACCAAAAAATGAACATAATAGCATCTTTCCACAAGGAAATTAAAATTCAGTGTCAGTCTTAGTAAAACAATGGAAAACACAGGGACAAAGATTATAAAGTCTTTGAAGTCCCTTGAAGTTCTAGATCTGGGGTTCTATAATGTTCCTAGCTTGGAGATGATAGAAATTAGGGTAAATGGGTTCTGGTAGGAAAAAAATATCTCAGATTAGGCTTTCAGAGTGATTAATTGGTCGACAATGTCGTAGCCATATTGCCACTTGTTATTAAATTTACTATTTGTCATTCATGTTTGATGATTCAGAAAACATTTTGAGATTTTTCAGGGTTTTGAGATTATAATTATTGATTATCATTAAGCTAGCAATATATCATACAAAATGCTAGTATAATAGAAAATTTCAGTTTCTAAGAATGCTAAGTAATAAAAACTTTCCTCCTGGTTTTATATGATATGATCATGTTCATGCTCTCTGAAGATATAGAGTAAATCTCATTTCAAAGAGAGGCAAGAGAGAGGAAGAGAAGGAAGAAAATAAAATCTGGATTCTCATTCACATTTGTAAACTCTTAGAGAAGCCAATATGTGCCTATTACTGAATTATTTGTAATTTTAAGCAAAAGAAATTTAAGCCATTTTGTTCATAAGAACTAATCATGCTAAATTTATATTACACTTTAAAGCTTGTAAACTGAAGCCTTTGCAATGGTCAGCACAAGCATTATTTTGCCCATTTTTTTCATGAGCAAACTCAGGTGCAGAGTGGTAAAATTATCTAGTCAAAGCCATACAACTATTAAGTATCAGAATCAAAATTAAAATACTTGTTTCATGACTTCAGATCTGATGCTGCATTATTTTAGATCAGGATAGTTGGGGAGATAAAGCATGATATATTTTCTGAACTGTCAACTTTTATAAATAACTCAGTCATGCTGCACAGACAATAAGAAACTAGAGCATTATATAACAAGGTGTCAATTGTATGGTAATCTTTAAGTACCCAACACTTAGAGAAGTGATATATCAATAGAGGTTTGTGAATTCAGGGCTAATTTAAATGATACTTTAGCTATAGGGATGGGTTAGATATGGAAAAGCAGAAAGAACCAGAAATCACATGCCAGTAGAGATAAAAAGCATATGTTAAGAAAAAGAGGTCAAACTAATATGTAGAGAATAACACTAAAAAGAGTGACAAATAGAGACAGGATTTATGTTTGGAACTAGTTGAAAATAATGTTGCAAAGATATTCAAATTAATTCAGCAACTATTTATTAAAGAATTACTATGTGTTAGGCCTTATGTTAGACACTGATGATATAAAGACCAAAAAACAAACAAATCTCAAACTATTTCTGTCCTCAAGGAAATTAATGTTGTATAGCCTGTTTTTAAGGAATCCTAGACATGTTCCTTATTTGAATGTTATTTAGGAGATGGTCCTGGCTTAATTCTCAATGAAAAAAAAAAAAAAAAACTAAAGAGAGTTGATTCTTCCTTAGGGTCATCTCCTAAATTCAAGTTATGGGTCCATGTAAATCTAAGGTCTTTTTTTTTGCAGGATAGGGTAGGGTAGAATAGGAGGCTCAAAGCACAGGGAGAAAACATGCATCTTGTGTTTAATTATCTTAAAACATGTAGTCTTCTAGTAAAATGTCAATTCCTTGAGGTTAGAGACTATTATTTCTTTATGATGGCCTAATATAACTTTACTTATAGTAGATGATTGATAAATGTTTGTTGATTCATTGATCAAATCATTTGGTTGATATTCGTGTTGGAGAAATACATTGCATGCACAGATAAGCAAATACAAAATGATTTGAAAAGAAATAGAGCATAAACAATTGAATTTAGGAATGGCTTTTTAAAGGAGATGGTTCCCATTAGCCCCCATTCCTAGAATGATTTTTTGTTTGTTTTTTGTTTGCAGATGGAATGTCAAGTTAAAATAGTACATTTACATAGTACTTTTAGACTTTCAAAGAACTATAGGAGTTGTCTCATTACATCTTCATAAAGTTCTGTGTGGTATATATAATTATTATGCCTATTTTGCACAGGAGAAACTGAGGCCATGAAATTAAAAAAAAAATGTCCAGTACAGCACATCGACTAAATTTCTGGGACACCATTCAAACTCAGCTCACTGACTTCAAATTGTACACTCTCTCTCTCTCTCTCTGTATATATATATATATATATATATATATATATATATATATATATATATATATATATATATACATATATATGTATATATATATATCTCCTTATTTATATCTCCTTTCTATACATTCTTTGGACTGGAATAAGTCTGGAACAAAGTATAGGTTTTGAAGACATAAAAGTCTATTGGGAGTACTTTTTAGTTATAAGGGAAGACTTAAGCAAATGAATAGCATTGTGACATAGACTTTGGTGAACAGTTATTAATACTGCTTGGCTTGAACAAAGAGTACCGGGAACAAATATTGTGAAGTAAAAATAAAAAGGTAGCTTGGATGCAGGTTACCAAAAGAAAGACTTAAATTTAAAGTTGAGAAATCCATATTTTGTCCCAGAAATAACAGAGAGATAAGGAAGTTTTTTTTAATATGAAGTAGAATGGGGTGGTACAATCATACTGTGCTTTAGGAAGATTACTTTGCCACTTATATGGAGAATGAATAAGAATGGAGAGTGATTAAGAGTTTAATATAATAATTATTCTTAGACAGTTAAAAGATAAAAAGGAAACTCAGTCCATAAGAGGAAGAGACTATGAAGACTATGAAGTGAAGATATTGATGGGAAAGTTCAAGTGAAAATGTCTTGAAGCCAATGGAAATGGAAGGATTAGAGCTTCACCTGGAGGATAGAACTGAAGGTGAAGAGTAAGTAGTCATCAGCTCAGAAGTGCTAATTAAAGCCAAAAGACCTTAGAGGCTTACACTAAGAATTAACTGATGAGATTTAGATAAAGTGACTAGATATTTAAATTTTAAAGTATACCCAGTTCCTTAACAATTTAATTTAATTAGCATTTCTTATGCATGTGTATTGTATACCAGACATGAAAGTAGATGCTATGGATATAAAAACAAAATCAAAAACAGTTCCTACCCTTTAAGGAACTTGCTGTCTTCTGCAAGATATGTTTATATGGATAATTAGATAGATATAGGGAGGGAAAGATCATTAATAACCAGTTGATCCAAAAAAAGAAACATCCCTTTGGAGATGAACCTGGGTTGAAATCTGAAAGAAGCAAACTATCCTAAGACATGTGTTTTAGCATGGTGTCTGGCACACAGCAGGTTGAAATCTAAAAGAAGCAAATAATCCTAAAGCATGTGTCTTAGTATAGTGTCTGACACACAGCAGACTCTTAATAAATGCTAGTTGACTGGAACAGAGAAGGGCCTGAGTTCCAGATATGTAGAACAGTCCATGTAAAGATAATGAAGCAAGAGATTAAAAGACAAGTGAACAGAGAATATGTGAAGAGCACATATAAAATGATATATTAAAGTAACCCAGAATTTGGTTGTGGAGTATATTAAATGCTGAGCTGACATAATTATATTTTAATATAAAGGAAATAGGAAGTTACTGAAATATTTTGACGAAATTGATATAGTCAAGTTTGTGTGATAGGGAAATTAGTTTGGGTGCTATGTGGATAGCAGCAATGGAAAGCGACTGAATGTAAGGCAAAAATTTAGAACCCAGCTTCTTAAACTGTAGTTTGCAACACCCATATGGGGTCTTATAATTGAATGTGGGGATTATGAAATTATGATTTATTATAAGTAAATGTTTGATTTGTATATCTATTTTATATACTCACATACTAAGGGTCATGTAAACATTTGTTGTATGAAAAGGGATCACTTCTAAAAATAGTTTAAGAAGCTCTGATTTAGACAAATACAAGAACCTAGAGAAGTAGAACTACAGACTTAAAGTGAGCTGGTTATTATATAAGTGATGAGAAGGGAAGGAAATGAAGAATGTTAAAGAGATAGAACCAACAAGAATTTACAACTAGTTAGAAAGAAAATTACAAAACTCTAAATTTGCTAATCTGCATGAATGAAGGGCATTGATGCCTTTGACAAAAACCCATTACATTGAGAAAACTCCCAGTCAGTTTTAGGAATGGCCAAGATAGCATATGATTGGACATACTCTTAATATGGATTATATTGCTGTTATTGTTGTCCATAAGGACCATCATTTACCTTTATCTAGACTGGCATTTCATTGTAAATTTAAAGGGCTACTTAAAGACAATATGCAAGTTCTTTAAAAAGTCTGTTCTGTGAAACCTAGGGAGAAAGGGAAACAAAAAACAGACACATGAAAAATATAAAGTTTAAAATGAGATCAGAGACTTAAACTGGGTTTGGGGGAAATCCAAAAGAGTTGAGAGACTTCAGATAGAAAAGTATTCTTGGTTTAAATATTGAAAAGGAAACAATGAAAGAATCACACTATTTAGAAGAATTGAAAAAAATTGTTAAGGTTCTATTGGTCTAAGGACAATCTCCCTTTTTTTGCCTAGTTTAATACTGGATTAATTTGCTAGTCTCAATGATGCTCAATTTTATTCTTCAAGTTTCCATTAGTCCACTTCCTGTACATTTGATGGCTTCCTTTCTCTGTGCAATCTAGAATATAGGGAATAGTGCCATCTGCATGATTAATGGTCTCCCCCATTGAATTGCAATTACAGGTTTTAATCAGTTCATTATTCCACCTAGTTTTTGGGTCTTGACAGTTATGCTGTGGAAACTAATTGAATTGGCTTCACCTCAAGGCAGTCCCATAAGAAGATCTTGTCTTGCCACTTGGGATTTTCCTGGCTAATTGGCCAAGGCAGATGAAATTTCCTTTTTCCAATCTGAAAAATCCTGTTGTTTTCATTTTTCACCTTTTACATCGTGTTCCTTCTCTCATTTGTATATAAAGACCCACATACTGAACCAAAATTAGTAGGCAAGGCATTTTTAGTCCTTTTTTAAAATTCCACTTAAGTAGCCAAGATGAAATTTAAACAAACTACCCATATTATTTTGTTCTTGTAACCAAAGGAAAACAACATATGAGAAACACAGTCAGATTGCAAAATGCCCTTTCTTTAAATTACTTTCCATTTATAACTTCAGGGGAGAAAACAATGAGATTAAGAAGGTGGCATCTTGCTATTTGACCATTATCACCTCTGCTGTTTCTTTTGTCAAAGGGCAAAATCCCCTATCATTTACACTTGTTTTCCTTGTTATTTCTGTATATTCCCTTATTTAATCAAAAGTCTTATAAAGACTAGAACAGTCTTAATTGAATTTTTTTTTTAGAAATCCTATATTTGATTTCTAAGCTAGCATGATTATTATTTTTTTAAACTTGGCTTTACAGAAGTAACTACACCTAAACAGATTTACAAACAATGGTATGGAGCCATTCATTTTCTCACAACACAGACAAAAAAATGTTTCAAATTAGTGGGTACGTGAAAGCCCACACCATATGCCCCAAACTCCAAATGGGTGCCTGCTACATGAACCAGGAGTTTTCTAACATAGATGTTATTTTGTTAAGTCTGATTATTACTATAGTCCACTTATGTAGAGGTCTTCTACCACAAAGGATCATGCATGGAGATCTTTTGGATTTCATGATTTGAGGAACATTAACACTCCATTTTTGAAAGAAGTCCATTTTTTACCTTCTTTTGTAATGTGATTTGTGATGGGGACTTGGTTTTTTAGTTATATGGTATAATTCATTTTAATTATCTTTGCTTTTTTTTCCTGCAGCTTAAAGAGATCAAAAAGCATTTCTAGTTAAAATAGAATAATAATGTAAAATATTTCAGAGTAGAAATAGACTAACCTGGAAATAGGAAAATGATATTAATGTGAATAGATTCTAAACTGAAGTCTTATAATATCATGATCCATTCTAATGTGAACTTCTGTATATAGTGGGTCTGTCTCACAATATGTCTTGGGAGAAATATTTGAAAAGACTGGGAATTTTGGGCTTAAAGGAGACTTGGAGTGAGAGGAAAGAAAAACTAGTTGCCCTCTTGATTTTGGAAGTCTATCATAAGCATAAAGGATTTGTTTTAATTGACATCAGAGGGTAGAATTAAAAAACAAATGGGTGGGATTTGTAAAAAAGCAGACTTAGCCTACTTATAAAGAGAAAATATCTAACAACTAAAGCTGCCTTTAGAAATATAATAGGCTACCTTAGGACATATATATATATATCCTGAGGAAGTCCAAACCATATTTGGATAGCTCCTTGTCTACTTCTTTGGAGTCAGAAAGAAAAAGTCCCATACCATTTTTTTATTTATGACAGTAGAACCAGAAGGTATCTTAGAGATTTTGTGGTACAATCATCTTCTGAAGATTACAAATTGAGAATCAAAGAGGTTAAGTGATTCTCCCCAAAGTTATACAAATAGTAAGCAGCAGAATTAAGATTTAAAACTATAACCAATGATCATGTGACATTAACGACTTTCTGATTGCTTTTCTCATGGTATTCTTCAATTACCAATTCCATTCAAATAATGCTTCCTAGAGTTATATAAAATATTCTAAATGTCTTCTGACCAAAGAATATTAGCTCCTTGTTAATAGAAACTATGCGTCTGTTAACATGAGCCAGGATTCCATAAGCGTTTTATGTTTTGTTTTTTTTTTGCCTTATCATAAATACTAAATTATTTTAACACACAACTTGCTGGTCTCCTGACATCTTTACACAAATTCTGCTATCTAACCATATTTTTTTCACTTTATACTTGTTACCTTGAATTTTTGAATCTAAAGATATGATTTTAAATGTCTCTCTTAAACAGTTTCTAATTTATGCCAAAATTCCAGCCTATCAAGATAATTTTAAACTCTATCATCTAGTGTATTAGCCCTCCCTTCCAATTTTTATACAATCTGATAATTGTATAAGTTCTAGCTATCCAGCTTATTCATTGATGAGAATGTTTGCAGTCACAAAATTTCAGTTAGAAAAGATCTCAATGGTCAGTTAGTACAACCATTATACAGGCACTACTCTGGAGATCTCCTTCCAAGATGATAGTAAATCAATAATAATTAATATTCAAGTCTTCCCATTTAACTGGTTTTGATTCTTGAAATATTACATTATTTAGTTGATATTGCTCCATTTTTTCCATAGAACTTGGACAACATAACCATTAAAAACTTAAGAAAATTTCATCTATATGATTCCTCTAACCTGCCAATATAATAATCTTGTCAAAAATGGAAATAATGTTATTAGAGTGTGGCCTATTCTTTCTTACTACATTGTGTGGCCCTTTGAGATGAAGATTTCTCGTTCTAGATCTTTGAAAGACCAGGTCTATACTAATTAATTATAGAATCTGCCAGAAATAATATCAAGTTAATTGGTTAAATATTTTATGGATTTCCATGATTTCTGCTTTGTTAAAATTGGGACAGATTAATAACTAGGTTTCTTGATACAATATTGATTTGAGTATTTATCATGCTCTGTTTTTTTTTTTTTTTTTTTAAGACTAACTGAAATTCCAGAAATTCCACAAAACATAAGACACACTTTGACTTTTCCTCTACCCCAAAATTTATGCTGGTCTCTATATAGAAAGGATTCTAAACATTTTTTGTCTCATAGCTTTCTTAGAATTCTATGGAACCTATCTCAAAATAAAATTTTTAAATTCATAAAATAAAATATACATAATTACAAAAAAACCCAAAATTAATAAAAATGTTACTTTATCATCCAAGGAAAATGTATGCTCTCAAAAAACCCCAACAAAGTCTTATCATGCCATTATGTTTTCAAATTTATATCAATTATTTATTTAATTCCTTAAATATGTAATACAATAAACTGACAGAAGTCTTCTAGTCTATCTAAAGGTTGAAAGAAAAAAATTTTTAAAATAATTTTTACAACCATCACAGACTGAAGACTATCATTGATTCTTTTAAATGATAATCAGGAAAAAAAAATTGCATAGCTTTAATCATTGCAATGGTTTAGTGTTAAACAATAAGGAATGAGTTCGTTACATGTAATTTAAATTCTTCAACTGTACTTTAATCTCATTTCTTTTGCTCTGCACATAGAAGAATAGGAGGAGAGCTGGTGGTCATTTTCTGCAAATTAACACATCCTTTATTTGAAGCAGTGTTTGAAGATTTATTTAATTTAACTGTTTATAAGGGGGTGGGAGAAGGATAGCCTAATACACAGAGGGTTTATTTTGGAGTTAGTAATGCATGGTTTAAGTATTTTCTCTAGTACATGGCTGCTTGACAGTGATTCAAAAAATCATTCAATCTCTTGTCACCTCAGACAGTTTTCAAAGACTCTAACTTAAAAGAGAAAATACAATCAGTCCTGCAAGAAGAAATTTCTAGGAGTTCTCTCACCTATGAAATGATAGATCTGAACTGATGTGCTAATAACATTAATGGTGATGGTAATTATAATAATAAACACTGAGTAATCTATTTTAAGTTTTGTAAAATACTGTACTTGCATCATACAAAGTGATCATCACATTAACCCTTTGAAGTAGATTCTATAAGTATTATTTTTGTTTTAAAGATCAGCAAACTAAAACGAAGAGAAAGTATGAGTAGTAAACATAAGAAGCTGGATTTTAATCCAGCTCTTTTATGATTTTGAATTCATAGGAATTATCTGAAGATTCTGTTCTATTTTGTGCACTCCTTGGACATACAGATTTTTCTTTAATCAATCAAAGCCTTTGAAAGCCTACTTTGCTAAAGCCGTAGGAGACATTGGCTGAAATCTGTCTCAGGAAATGGGTGCACAGTTATATCCAAGAGTTCATTTTTCTTTTCCACTTCAATGTAATTAGGGACTTTCTTCCTCTGAATTGGAAGGTGGGGGCAACTAGGAAAGGGAACATAGTTTTCCCACAGAGCTTGGGCTCTGCAGGCTTCAGCAATCTTATGTGAGATGAAGAGGCTCAACCAGCTTATTGCATAAGGAGATGTTAAATGCTGTGGCAGAAAGGTGAGGAAACATATCTCATGCTGGTTAGCTGATTAAAAAAAAAAAAAAAACAAAAAACTTTATTCTTTTTTTTTTCTGCCCAAATGGAATAATATAATTCCCCCCATTTGTTCTTTCAATTATCCAAGCATATTCTATTGAAATATTCTTTGCCTTTTAACTGAAGATTCCCTTCTTCTATTAGTCCAGGTGCTGAACAATGCCATATTAGGGAAAATTTCTATTCATTCAATGTTGCTCACAGGCAGGCAATGGGCAAATTCCATCTCAGAAGGAGTGCTGAGAAAAGAAACCACTGTTATTCATTCTCATGTCTTTAATGACCTCATTAGGAATAGAATTAAGTCTGGGAAATAATATTCTTACAGAATTTCTCCTTCTATTGAATTTTACTGTTTTGGTATTCCAAAACCAAAATACCAGAGGCATGGGATCTGGGATTCCCATAAAGAGGTCAGATGCTGGCCTTTTGTCATATATGATTTGCTATTGTAAAGTGATTTGCAATAATGGATTCTAGGGAAATGTTTCTAAATGAAAAAACAAATTATTTACAGGTAAAAACAGTAGATTAAGAAACATTAAAATTTCCCCTAATGAATTAACAAACAACAAAAACTCCAACAGATTTTTAAAAATAAAATACAACAAATGTTGCACTGCTTAAGGAGCATACAACTGTATCCACCACATCCTGACACTTCTGACAGAAATATCAAAAGGAGCAGATTGGATCAGCAAAACTTCACTCAGTCCTGACAGTTTGATTGCATTGCCGTGGAGAATGTGACAGATGTTGGAGCAGCACAAGCGATGTAGTTTAAATGTATCAAGCATCAAGGTTGAGTCTCTCTTTTCAAAATGATTTGCAAGAATTGAAGGGTTGAGACCCTGGGGTGAGGAAAGGAAAGAGGGGGAAAAACGATAAAAATATGGGAAGAGAAGGGGAGAAAATCCAGAATTACTAAATGGCTACTGATTTCTCAGGAGAATTTGAACCAGAAAATAGACTTTTTTTCTTTTTTAGAAATGGCTCAGAAAATAAGATGATAATGATCAGGGAAATGGGATTTAGATGTTAACTATTCACATTATTATCATCATATTATCTATGATAATAAAGAGTTATTATTCTGGAGTCCATGAAATTCACTTTAACATATTTTGAAAACACATTTTTAATATCATTGGTTTTATTTGTAATCTTGAATATTTTATTTTATACATTTAAAAAGTTTATTTTTAAGCTTTTTATTTTCAAAACATATGCATAGATAATTTTCAACATGCACCCTTGTAAAACCTTGTGTTCCTATTTTTTTCTCCCTCCTTTCTGCTCCGATAGGCAGCAAGTAATACATGTTAAACATATTGAATTCTTCTATATAAAATTCCACAATTATTATGCTGCACAAGAAAAATCAAATCAAAAAAGGATAAAAAGGATAAAAAAACCAAAATGCAAGCAAACAACAAGAAAAAAAGTGATAATACTCTGTTGTGATTCACACTCTGTCCCCCGTCCTGGGAGCAGATGACTCTCAATCACAAGACCATTGGAACTGGGGTGAATCACCTCATTGTTGAGAAGAGCATGTCCATCAGAATTGATCATCATATAATCTTGTGTCGTGTACAATGATCTCCTGTTTCTGCACATTTCACTTATCATCAGTTCATATAAGTCTCTCCAGGTCGCTCTGAAATCATCCTGCTGATCATTTCTTATAGAGCAATAATATTCTTTAGCATTTATATACCATAACTTATTTAGTCATTCTCCAACTAATGGGCATCCACTCAGTTTCCAGTTTCTTGCCACTACAAAAAGGGCTGCCACAAACATTTTTGCACATGTATGTCCCTTTCTCTCCTTTAAGATCTCTTTGGGATATAATCCCAGTAGAAACACTGCTGTATCAAATAATATCAACAGTTTGATAGCCCTTTGGGCAAAATTCCAAATGGCTCTCCAGAATGGTTGGATCCATTCACAACTCTACCAGCAATGCATTAGTGTCCCACTTTTCCCACATCCCTTTCAATATTCATCATTATCTTTTCATGTCATTTTAGCTAATCTTTGAGGAGTGTAGTGGTACCTCAAAGGTTTTAATTTAGAACATTTTTATATGACTAGAAATGCTTTTAATTTCTTCATCTGAAAATTGTTCATATCCTTTGATTATTTATAGGTTGGAGAATGACTTGAATTCTTATAAATTTGAGTCAATTTTCTATATATTTTAGAAATGCAGCATTTATCAGAACACTTGGATGTAAAAAAAAAAATTCCCTAGTTTATTGCTTGTCTTCTAATCTTGTCTGCATGGGTTTGATTTGTACAAAAACTTTCTCTCTTAAGTTCTCTGGGACCTGAATGCTATATCATTTTGTGCATATATGTTTAACATTGATATTAATTATCTATGATACTCTTTAGCAAAATGTAGTTTCCTTTCTTAGACCTTTTAGTTACATTTGCTTTTTCTTTTGCTTGATGTGTTTTGATGTGAGATTAGGATTGTTTTTTTTTTTTTTTGTTTGTTTGTTTGTTTTTTTGTTTTTTTGTACTTCAGTTAAAGCATGATAGATTCTGCCCCAGCTTTTTACCTTTAATCTTTATGTATCACTGTGCTTTAAATACGTTTCTTGTATACAATATAGGGTAGTATTCTGGCTTTTAATCCAGTCTGGTACTGCTTCTGCTTTATGGAATAATTCAGCCCACTCATATTCACAGTCAAAATATGACACCATCTTATTTTCCCCAAGTTATACTTTTCTCTTTTCTTTCCCCCTTTCCCTCCTCCCTAGTGTTTTTGTTTTGATCACTGTCTCCCTCAATCTGCCCTCTCCTTTTACTTTTTTTTCATTTTCCTCTTCTACTTCTCATCTACATTCCTCTCCTAATTTCCTAGAATGTAAGATAATTTTCTCTCTGAAGCTAAACATTTCTGATATTCTCTATTTGAGCCAAATCTTAGAAGAGTAAGGTTCACACTATACTCCTTTCTTCTTTCATCAATTGCACTAGATCTTTTTTGCCTCTTCACATGATGTAATTTACCCCATTTTACCTCCCTTTTCATCTTGTTTTGATAAATCTACTTTTCACTTTTTTTCATTTTTTATATTGTCACAATAAAGTCAAATTACATCTACACCCTCTAAGTATAATCCTAACAGAAATATAGTTTTCAACAGTTGAACATATAATCTTTCCATATAGGAATGCAAACTTTTTTAACTTTTAAAAGAAACATAGTTTTTTTTTTCTTTCCTTTTTATTTTTTATGCTTTTTTTTCTAAGTTCTGTATTTGAAGATCAAATTATCTATTCAGCTCTGTTTTTTTATCAGATATAAATAAAATCCATACATTTCATTGAATGTCCATATTTTCCCCTGAAATATAATGCTTAATTTTGTTAGATAATTGATTCTTGGCTGCAATCCAACTCCTTTACCCTTTGGAATACCGATTTACATACCCTTCGATCCTTTAAAATGGAAGCTTCTGGGTCCTGGATAATCCAGATTGTGGCTGCTGGATATTTGAGTTATTTTTTACTGGCTGCATGCAATATTTTCTTCTTGATCTGATAATTACAAAATGTATCTACAATACTCCTTGGACTTTTCATTTTGTGCTCTCTTTCAGAAAATGATCAATAATTTTTTTCAATAGCTATTTTACCCTCTGGTTCTAGGATATCAGGGAAATTTTCCTTGATGATTTCCTGAAATATGTTGTGTAGGCTCTTTTTTACATTGTGGCTTTCAGGTAGTCTAATGATTCTTAAATTGTCTCCCCTGGCTCTATCTTAAATGAGGTATTTTACATTTTCCTAGCTAGTCCTATTTTTATTTTTTTATTTTTTGGGTTTTCTTTGACATTCTTGATATCTCGTTTCTTTCACTTCCATTTGTTTATTTCTCATTTTTAGTGAATTATTTTATTCAGTTAGAATTTTATCTCCTTTTGCATTTGACCAATTGAACTTTTAATTGAGTTATTTTGTTCTTTGGATTTTTTCCATTTCATACATTCTGCTTTTCAAGGAATTGTTTTCTTTTTTTCATATTATTAATTGTATTTTATAAGGAGTTATATGCTTTTACCATTTCGCTAAACCTATTTTTAAGGAGTTTTCTTCAGATAATTTTCTGTGTTTCCTTTTCCAAACTCTTGCAAAATTCTCATTTCCTTTCCCTATTTTTCTTCTAATCTTCTTTTAAGATCATTTTAAAAAATTCTTCCAAAAGAGCATGTTGAGATGGAAACAAGCTTATATTACTCTTTGGGGCTTCATCTGAAGTTGTTTTGCCTTTAGCATCCTCAGGGTTTGAGATCTGTTTTTCTCTGGGTCCAAACTATCTACGTTCTGAGCTTTTTTCGCTTTTTTGTTCACTTTTAAAAATTGAGTTCTGCTCTTAGGGCAAAGGGGAAATTGTCCCAAGCTTTCTCTATAAGTGATGGCCCTCACACTGTTTTGGAGCCAGTGCTGCTGGATGGGTGTGGCCAAATCCTGCATTATTCTAGGTTCAGGGGCTCACTATGTGCCTTTTGTAGTTGCATAGGATGTCTCTCAGCTAGTCTGCTGATGCACTGGCTTCTGAATCCTCACAATAAGCAACACTGCTGTATTTTGGCTAAGAGCTTCCTGGAAGATTGCCCCCCCCACACCCCAGGGGAGTCACTCTGCCCTGGATCCCTGCCCTGCGCCTGCACTTGGCTGCCTTCCCTGTACCCTATTGAAATAGCCATTTCCTGAAAGGAAAAAGTCACCAGTGTAAGAGAAGTCTAGTACTTTGTAACAGAGTAATTTAAAACCTTGCTTGGAGCACCAAAAAGTTGTGAGTTGTTGATAATCACACAATTCGTATTTTCAGAAGCATGATTCAATTTCCCTGATGCTAATTTGATTCTCTATCTACTAATTTATGTAGTTTTTGAACATTCCTAGGGATAGGAAATGTTTATTTGTCACAATGATCCTATAAACAAAAATGTAATGAATAAATTGCTGATTGGGGAAATTCAGGAAGGCATGTAGTTCATTGGTGCTGATGAGATAATTAGGAAATCAGGGCTTAATAGGCTGAGCACATTTAGAGAGAGAATACCTAAGGGCCATAGGAAATGCATTCACAAAACTCTATCAAGGCACCTTCCCCATGAGAATATTTTTGTCAAAACTACCTCAGAAGTAGAGGTATTTTCTTAATGACCTAATAGAAATAATAGAATGAAAGGAAGGAGATCTAAACACGTTCATCATGAAAGAAATCTGAATCTAGCACTACAGTGATGGTCAGGTATGTTTTATGATTTTGCCCCATGCAATTTGACATACTAATCCCATGTAACTCAGTGATAACCAAGGTGACAACATGGGGGGAAGTGTAATACAGAACGAAAGCAATGAATTTGGAACTCTCTCATGACTCCAGCACTACTGCATAAACTGAAACAAGTTCTTTAAATTTTAGGAGTCTAGTTTCCTCATGTGGAAATTCTGGATTTTGGCTTAGATAATCTCTAAAACTCTTTTTAGTTCTAAGTCCTAAAATCCCTAACCTGTAAAATGAATAATGATTTTATGATAGAACTCTTAAAGTTTCCCTTAGGACTTGTTAATCAGCATATTTCCACTATTAATATTTTTGATCTTTAATTTTTTGAAGAACATGATCTTTTCTAGGAAATATTTGGCTCTCACATGATTTTAGGTTCTCTATTTAGTCTCATGTTCTTGTTTTACTTTTTTCTTCGGGATTAGTGATTGAGTCCATACATAACAACTAAGTAAGGGTAGTCAACTTAATAAAATATACAACTCTCCCTTGAAAACCATCCTGCTATATATGAAGTTATGTCCAAGCTGCTATAGTAAGAAGTAAGTGGAAATCACATGCATTTGGGAAAGATAGAGTCAAGAGAGTGGATTAAAGGAACATGTAAATTTTCCTAAATCCCCTTTCAAACAAAATAATTTATTAAATTGAATTCTAGAGCAAGAGAACAAACAAAAAAGTAGGGGTGAAATAATTTTCCAGCTCAATACAACTTAAGGGGCTGGCAGGAAAGTCTATCTCATTGGAATGGTGACTAGGCCCAATGTAAGCAATTAGTAGTAGTAACTGCAACAGAAATGGCAGTGGCAGCTCTGCAAACTATAAACACAGAGCTGTAAGGTGGTTGGATAAGTAGTCAGAAGATTACAGGGAACATTTTGCTGGTACTGGGATCAGAAATCAAAAAGTATTTTGAAAATCAAATAAAAGAGGGAGAAGAAAAATTAGGAAAAATCAGATCAATGCAAGAAAATTATGAAAAGAATTAATAGCTTGATAAGAAGCACAAAAATATTGAAGAAAATCATACCTTAAAAATAATTAGCCAAATTGTAAGAGACACACAAAAATTCACTGAATAGAAGAACTTCTTAAAAAGAAGAATTATCAAAATGGAAAAAGAACTACAAAAATGCACTGAAGAAGCAAGCTCTATAAAAAGCAGAATTGACTAAAATGCAATAGTGGTGTAAAAATCACTGAAGAAAATAATTTCTTAAAAGAATTAGGAAAATCAAACCTAAGGACTTCATGAGACATAAGGAAGCAATGGTTGTATTAAATCAGAAATTCTTACCCTGACATCTGTGAAACACTCTTTCTGTGTATTTGTATATATGCATGTTTGATAATCACATTTCTTTATAACTGCTTTCATTTACAGTCCTATGTATATTATTTTATGCAGTTAAACATTTTGTTCTGAGAAGGAATCCATAGGCTCAAACAGACTGCCAATAGAGGTCACAAAAAAAAACAAAAAACAAAAAAAAATTAAGAATCCTGACATTACATGTTTTCTAAGCTTCTTTCTAGCTCTAAAAATCTTCCTGACTAAGAAGATGGGATTAGAATGAGACTGAAGTTATAAATTAATTTAAAATATATGACATATATGATCAGATTCTTTCATATGATTATAAAAAGTATTAATACTTCAGGATTTCATAAATTTGTAATTGTGACAATGTGTTCTTTGCAATAATGACTATCAGAGCCCATCCATCCTTTAGTGTGTGTTTTTCAGGTAGTTGTTATTTTATAGTAGATAATGATTATTTCTGGTCATTATAAGTAAGATTCTTTTATATGAATATGAATAGATTAAAAAACCAGTTTATGGAGGTCTTTTGGGCTTCTTAGAGACATCACTTCACAGTGATGATACTTATTTTTTTTTCCTCTCTTTGGAAGAGACTTGAGGACTCTAAAGAGAGTGGTACATGAAAGTAAGGTAAATTTTTTAAACTCTCTATGCATATTGGGGAGAGAGAAGATTTAGTGGAGAAATGCTGGTGTGATAGATATAAATAAGGAGCAATTCTGGGATAAACTGCATTGTGTGCTTTTATCCATAAGGGCAAATGGGACATCTGTGACTAGAATATAGGGAGTATCCAATTATTACTGAATTTTCTCAAGCAGAGAATTCAGGCAGAGAGTTTGCTTCCTTTTTCTGCCATCCCTTTCCATCTGAAATAATGGATGTTTAGACCTAGAGTCTTCTGGTTTTTGAAGTTACTTATTTGATGCTTTAATTATTATTAAAGCAGGCCTATTTGATATGTAGATTTAATCTAACAGTTTTTCATCTATATAATTTATTTATTTGGAAAGTAGAGTCACAACAGAAAAAAACAGAGAATAATTTAGACTGACATAAAAATACCCAGAATGGACCAACATTCAATTCTGGCCCAAAATGTACCAGAATTTCTCTTGTATTCAAATTAGTAGAGAATCTCACAGTTTTGATTTGCTAGTAATTTTTTTTTTTTGATAAGTGTCCCCAAAATCGAACTAATATGAGTCAAGTATTTTTTCCCCTTTGTTCTAGGTTAAAAGGAGCCAAAAATCCATTTTACTGTCTGGAAAAAATCTTGGCAATCTGGTCATATTCCCTCTTTTACTATTTCATCCCTCCATTTCATTGCATTCTAAGAGAACTCATGTAGGTAGAGACCAAGCTGAGGACTAAAGAATATCAATTTGCAGATGGAAGGAGGGCTGTGTCTGGACCACACTGGTAATATCCAAGTTCCAATTCCATACATACAGAGGCATAGAAGTTGTTTATTTTTTTAAAAATTTGCATTTTAAATGACAGAAACATTGTATTACTTGGTAGCCTATTCTCTGGTGATGAGTTTCTCTGCATATACTTTTGCTTGTACTTATATCATCATTATTATCACTAGCATTTATATGGTTTACCATTTATATGGCAAAGCATTTTGCATATATCAGCTCATCTGAGGATAGATGCTACTATTTTTCCTATTTTACAGATGAGAAATGGGAATAGAGAATAGATGACTTACCTAGTGATGAAAAGTAAATTCCTGAGGCAGGATTTTAATTCAGTTTTTTTTTTTTTTTTTTTTTTTTTTTACTCTAAACTCAGTACTGTAATCACTGCATAGTCTAGCTCTTTGATCATAGATATTCAGTCACCACTATGATACTTGTAACTCTTCCAGATTGATATGTCCTTGCTCTGTTGCTGTTGACTTCAAGAACCCAGGACACTCGGGGCAGAGTCAAGATGTCAGAGTAAAGGCAGGAATTTGCCCAAACTCTTTCCCAAAGTGCTCCAAATTCCTTTAAACAATGACTCTAAACAAATTTTAGAACACCAGAATACTCAAAAAGCTGTATACAATGTTTTTCAGTTGAAGGCAATTTAGAAGCTCAGGAGAAAAGATTTGTGACAAAAGGAAGGCTAGCAGAGCCCCACAGCAAGCCCCAGCCCGGGCTGACCTCTGAATCAGTGGCAGTGCTGGTGTCTTTCAGACCACTCACCCCAGAGAGGTGCTGAAAAGTCAGAAGAAAAGGTCTGTGGAACCAGAGTGGGAGCCCCGTGCACATCAGTGCAGGTCCAGCCGCAGCTACCAGATCCAGTCTGGACCCCCACTTCAGCAAGGCAAAACCTCTAAATCAGCAGCAGTACTGGAGGCTTCTGGACCTCTCAGCCCAGGGACACCAGAGAGAACTTGGAAGGTCAGTGGCAATCAGTGGTGGGAGTCTGGTGTGCAATTGGAGTACAGCCCTAACTCAAGCCACCACACTTAATATAACAACTACAGAGGAACAGAGACACACCTAACAGTTCCAGGACAGAAAAGAGTGCTTGGGGTCAGATTTCTAAAAAGATTTCTGAAAACAGCTGCACAAAACCCCTAAAGCTTGGGACAATACACCCTCCACCTTGGAAACAGAGCCCTACTTTAACAAAGAGTTAAAAGCAGAGTAAGAGGCTTGGAAAATGAGCAGAAAACAAAAATAATTTCTAACCTTTGAAAATTATTATGGTGACAAGGTGGATAAAAATATATACTCAAAAGATGATAACAAAGTCAAAGCTCCTATATCTAAAGCCTCCATGAAAAATAAGAATTGGACTCAGGCCATGGAAGAGCTCAAAAGGGACTTTGAAAATCAAATAAGAGAGATACAGGAAGCATTAGGAAAATAATTAAAAGAGGTGCAGAAGGAAATACAAAAAGAAGAATGCTTTAAAAACCAAAATTGGTCAATTGGGAAAGGAGGTACAAAAGCTCACTGAAGAAAATAACTCCTTAAAAATTATATTTGAGCAAATAAAAGCTGATGACTTAATGAGAAATAAAGATACAATAAAGCAAAACAAAAAGAAAAATGAAAGAATTGAAAAAAAATGTGAAATATCTCATTGGAAAAACAACTGATCTGGAAAATAGATCCAGGAGAGATAAATTCCATCCCTCCCTTCCTCCTTCTGCTCTCTCTCCCTCTCTCCTTCCCACTCCCTCTTCCCCCTTCACCTTTCCCTTTCTCCCTCCTTCCCTCTCTTTCTCTCTCTCTCTCCCTCCAATCCAGTGCTTTATAATTTTAAACCTTAAATGTTGTGGAATGTCCCTTTTGCTCTAATTCTATGACCATTTCATGGAAGTGATAAACAATAATTAAAATAAAGATTTCAAGTCTCTGAAAACTACAATACATTTGACTCTCTTCCAAGATTCCAGTCTAATAGGGTTTATCTCTTGCATCTAAGCACACGCAAAGGTCCAAGGATAACTTCTCCTTAGCAGGCACCCCAATCACTGATGTATTCATAGTTTGTTTTCTAGGAGGATGTCTCACATACCAAGTGGTACTAGATACAACAAGAGAAAGAGAAAAATAAACTCTACACTGGGGAATTGAAATCACTATCACAGGCAGGCAGTGATTTGGAAGACACTTGATAAGCAGAACAAGAGATTTATGAAAATGAGGTTGTGGTTTGCAGTGATTTTCAATTGATTTAATGCAAAAAGAAATCAAAAGATCAGAGTAGCCAGACACATGAAACTTAAGTCCCTGAAATCCCAATAGGCCTTATTATGTCTAGAAGGAGGGAAATGATATGTGACTAGGGGCAAGAGAAGCTGCTACTCTTGATATCAATATAATTTGAGCTAAGAATAACAAGAGATGATATGACATGTACCAGACAACTTTTCCTAAATATTAGGAATTATTTTTAGGAGGGCACAAACGTGTTTGTATCCAATACCAGAGCCCTTACTCTGTCCTGCCATCTTTCTATATCTCCCTTAGACTTCAAAGATTATGTTTACCTATCCCACTTGAAGCCTATTACCCAAATACAAAAAAAAAAATAGAGAAATCTCTTTTTAGGGAAATGCTTTATTCTAAGTGTGTATGTATGGCAAGAGTTGTCCAGTAATCTTCAACTGTAGTTGTAATTTGGAACAACAACAACAAAAAAATGATTTTCTATTTCTTATTCATTCCATTTTTTCTTTGAATGATATCCCCAACCTAAGAAATTATAGTGCCATGTTCTAGTTAACAAGTTGGATTTGTTAACTATGCCTGTCATCAATTTTCTGGGTGACTTTTGGTAAGACATTAACAATACAAGTTACCCCAGACCATAGTTCTGAGCTATTTTCCAAGCATAAAGCACTTATTAAGTAGATACTAAATGGAAATAAAAATGAGATGCCATTGAGACAAAGAGAAGTGGTGCTGAGTTTAGAGACCTTGTTCTAATATTTAATATATAATATATAATTTAATGAAATAAATATTTTTTGTGTATGTACCCATTCAGTCTGTGGCATAAAAATATTAGAAGAGATAGCTTTCCAGCCTTGGATTAAAAAAGATCAGGAAAAAGCATTCTGGTCTAATAGAAAGTATGTTGTGCTTAGAATAAAGAGTCCTGGGTTCAAATCCCCACTTTAATTTTGTTATTTCCTACCTTTTTTAACCTTGTTACAGTTATCTCACTTGTTTAAAACACCATTTTTCTTATCAATAACTGAGGCTTTGTGCACTATTATCTCAAAGGTTCCTTCTGGCTTTTAAATTCCCTGATTCTATAATTGTGAGAAAGATTAAGATTGATAAGCTTAAATACAAAACAATTAGCATATGAAAAAATATTAATTATATTAGTACCTTGACTTAGGCCTATGGGATTTGAATACAGAATCCCTTCCCAGGAAATCTCTCCATCATGACTATACATTTTCTTGTCTATAACATTTTCCCTTCTTGTTTCCTACACCAGAGCTTCTTAATTTTTTTTTTTCCATTCACAACCCTTTTCACCTGAGAAAGTTTTACATGACCTGAATATATAGATGCATAAAAGAGGCGTACAAATCAAACATTTACTGATAATAAATCAGAAAGAAGTTTATTTTAAAACAAGGCTTTGGTATATATCATTTTACTATTTATTAAAGATAAAAGCAAATTTGCATACTAATGACATGTACTTTTTGATTTTTACATTAAAATGTATCTTGGTGGAATGTTTGATACTGTAATATATAGAACATTTAGAAATCTTTTATTATTGCTGAATTTTTCACAAGCTCCAGGTTATTACATAATTTCATATGGACTCATAATCCTCAGTTTAGGAAACTTTGCCCTGCATAATAATGGAAAATAGGATTTCTTGCACCAAGAGGGTGTCAGGGTATATTGGTTTCTACCCAAGAAAAATAGTGATGATAAAGGTAGGCAAAACTTTAAAGCCAAGATTTGACTTTGTTTTTAAATAAGGCCACATAGGATATATTGCAAATGTTCAGGACAAAATCTGGGGTGGCCCTTTTAGATGTTCAAATCACCTTTTCTTCTGTTGGATATACAAGTTATTAGAATGCTCTATAGTCTTTATCTTATTCAAAAAAATGAAGCAAGAAAAAATAAATCAGTTTCTAATAAGCAGAAAACAGTGTGTCCCTTCTGGAAAAAAAAATGTTAGAGACCCACAGTGGTCAATATATTCTTTTGGAGTCTGAATCATGGAGGTTCATTGTTTTACAAGGTATTTGAGACTTCATGATTAAGGGTGAGTTATGCCAAATTGCATGATCTTGAAAAAATCACCTCATCTTAGCCCCATTAAGATCTTTTCTAATGGTGTTTTCATCTGTTATTTTGGGAGAAGAGGGAGGCCAAAGTATTGGAAACCTATTAGAAAAAAAATTGAGAATTGTAACCTTGAGTTCTCTCTGTTCCTTGGCTAAGTAAATCAAGGGTAACTTCACTCTTGTTTCAATGCAGATTCTGAAGAATCTTGATTCTTCAGAATGGGGGCTACTATTTGGAGCAAGAGCTTGATTGAATTTAGAAGGTCTGATAGAGAAAAATAGACTACATAATAACAAAGGAATACCAAGCAGAATGGTCAAAGCTATGACTATGAGTCCCAGAATGGGGTGATGAAGTATTCCTAGGCTTTGAATGTGATGGCAAGGATATCATTAACAAGAATCCAAAGGATAAAAGACAACCCTTTTCGTATTATGAAAAATACATTACATTTCATAGAAACATATAAAGCAATTCAGTCTATATCAAATTACTTAAATTAAGTTTTTTCTTGAAATTTAGTACCCTCAGGTCTAATTTCAGGTTAACTGAAAAAAAAAAAAAAAAAAAAAAAAAAAAAAAAGTTCATTTCCTGATGAGAATTGTAAAACCCTCCCTACTTCTCATTAGAATGTGAGCTCCTTGAGAATATAAACTCTCTTGATAGTCAGATCATTAGAGCTTTTCAAAATGTTTTGTAACATAGTAATCACTTAAATTTTTCCTTCTCTCTCAGTTTCTCCCTCCCTTCCTTTCTTTTTTCTTTTGTTACTTCCTTCTTTTTTCCTTCATTCTTTCATTCCTTTAAAATGAAATAAAATTTTTCTAATAGAGCTTTCTGTTTTCTGGAAAGGTCTAACAGTTTCATGATCCTGATCATGTGTTCCAATAGAAAATGGACGCTTCTTGACTAATGTAAAAGCTTTTGAATAAATACATCTTAGGTCTTTTTAAATCTAGAATGCTATGATTTTAAGTCACTTCCCATCCCATCCCCACTACCTTGTCTAAAATCTCTTTTTCGTCTCCTCTGTTTTTTTTGTTTTGTTTTTTTTTTTTGTTTTTTTGTTTTGTTTTGTTTTGTTTTTTCCTTAAGCTCCCTTTTTGGTCATCAGATATTGGCTAGTTCTTTGGGGAGAGGATGTATAGGCAGTAAGTAGCCCATGTGCTATACACTTGGTGTTTGTTTTGTTATATTGCTCTCAATATTGCTGTAAGAAGCCAGGGGTGCTCATATGTTCCTTTAATGACTAGCTGTCAGGGAGATGCATGGTGTCCTTTCAGCAAAAGAACACAAACAGATGAGTAGGACAGTGGCATTTCTCAGGTCCCTTAATTAGAGCTTCAAAAGGATGAGAGGCACAAATGGTGATGTATTCCATCATTGTTGCTGGAGAAGGAGAACAAAGGGCTATGATACTCATCTGAGAATAGAATAAATAGTAACTTCAAAATTTACCATACCATATACCAGATTTGTTCATATATCTCACTGTTTATCTCTCCTATCTCAGTAGATTTTTTTGCCCCTCATCTCATACAATTTTATATTTTTATGCTTTTTCCCATGTGATCCTCTTTTTTTTTTTTTTTCTTGCCAGGTTACTGTCATATTTTTCTTAGATCTGATAACAGGTTGCTCTCATTTTTTCATATAGGCCCTTACTTTTTGCTCAAACCTATACAATTCTGGAGAGGTAGGATTGAATCTCTAACTATATAATTTTTAAAAAGGCATAAAGTACAGACAGGCAAACTACTAATCTAATTTCTTCACGGCAGAAGAAGTTTAGGAATGGGGAATGGAACCCATTTTTTTCCTTAGTTGGGGCAGTATTTGCTGCCAAAAGGAAGGACCATATTAGTGTAGTTTACAGCTTTCTACTGATAATTACAAGAAATGAGTATATTGTCATCTCTAAGTAACTAACTGTGTGAGCTTGAATAACTTACTTAACATCAACAAGCTTTAGTTACCCCGTTTATAAATGAAGTGACTTGAACCAGATAATGATTTGAACCAGATAACCTCATGGACTTTATCCATATTGACAATTCTACTATGATCTATGGAATTCTTCATGAAATTTTATAATATTAACTCTTTTTGTTTGAGAGAGTGCTACTGAGGCTTAAAATAAATTGTTTTCATAAAGAAATTCAGGAAAAACTTAATTGAACCCTTTCTAAGTTATAATTATATTTTATATGTGTGAATTATACATGTATGTTTAAATATGGATAGATAAATGTATTAGCTTATGAGTATATACATATATATATATATATATATATATATATATATATATACTCATGCTCAAATGTGCATAAAACAGAAGACTGTCAACTGTGTTGTCCAGTAGATGTGTACACATATATGTGATACATACAATTTATATGCATAAAGATATCAGTATATATACATGTATATGTATATACACATACATATTTGTGTATATAAATATAGATATAAACATATTGATATGCACATACATATAAACAGTTAGGAAAATGTTTCCATCTTAATGTTTTTCCTCTTAAATTATGGACTTGCTCCTAGACTTTGATAGGTTATTTAATGAGATAAATAAGCTGTTTTCTCTTTATCAATCCAGACCACCTGAAATAACACTCAAATCTTGTATCTCTGACTAGAGTAAAAGTCAGCATCTGAAAGTCAGGAAAACCGAATGTTCCTTCTTCAGTACACTGGGCAGAATTGACTACATTCAGTGACAATGGGAAAGAGAAACAGACAGCTGCACTGGGAAAGGCAATGGGCGATATAAATACATGTTTAATTGCACTTCAATTACAATTACTTAGTAGACTAAGTTTATTTAAATGCAGTAATGCAGTATAATTAGAGCAAAAAAGCCTTGATTTAATCATAACCTTATCAGACACAAATCCCATCATTCTCTTGTGCTAGTTCTTTCTTTTTCTCTTTCTGCATTTGCAGACTTCTGTGGGGAAAGGAGACTGAAGGCATCCATTTTGGAAAGCAGGCAGTTACTTCAGGCATCCAAGGCACAATGAGTCTCCTCTCCTCAGAAGCTGAAGACTTCCTTCTGTTCTCCTTCCTTAGCAGCTAATGATAAGTGTCTCATTAGCTAGCAATGACTTATTGAAAATATCATTCATCCATGATGGCAGGTTTCATAACCCAGTAGTCCAAGATTAGTAATTGCATTATATAGGTTCAGTCACAAGAGATAGATTATTCATATAATATGTCTTAAAGAAACCCTATATATGAATCTCCATCAAGGCCTGTCATGCCCTTATTTGGTGTTCTAGAACTGCTGAAAGGAAAATATGGCAGTCTATTCCATATGTATCTCTGGAAATTGAAGGTCTTACTGTTTCCTGTTGTTTTTTTTTTTGTTTGTTTGTTTTTTTTTTTTTTTTTTTTTTTAAGTGGCCTGCTTTTTAAATTATCATTTTCATCACTGCTATTTATCTACAGACATATTGTCTTTATGCCTTTTCATGGAAGGCTCATAGCTCTGGGTTCTCAAAGCAATGTTAGTAGATCACAATTCTAGCAATTTCTACCAAGGTAGTAGAAGACTTTAAATAATGCCCTGATCAATAGCTACTACCCATTTGCCACTTAAGAACAAGACTATGTTCAGAATATCTTATTATCAGATTGGGTTTGTAAGGCAATACATTTTTCAGCCATAGCACATTCTGAAGGCTGTATGTTAAAATTGTAAAATACTTATAATCTTTGTCATTGAGAAGAATGAGTAATGGTTTCTTAATATAGTAAATTATTCTTATTTCTTTTGTTAATATAATATATATATATTATAATATAACATAATATATATAATATAATATACTGATATAATATATATAATATATATATATATATATGTTAATATATAATGATTTTTTATAATAAGAGGCACAAGTATTTGGGGAAAATAAGTCTGATAGGAGGTTACTTGTTCAGGGTCATATAATGAGTAAGTGAGGCAGTATTTAAAATCAGGTGTTTCTGATAGAAAGTCCAGTACTCCATTTAGTAGGCCAGATAATAATGAAAATGATACCATCAGAAGCAGGAAAACCTATACTTAAATCCTGCCTTTGTTTGCAGGGTGGAGAACTTGTAGTGTAAAATATCATTCCACCAAAGCACATCACAACCCATCTATGACTCAATAGTTAAGAACTAGAAATCTGTACAAACCCTAAATCTGATGACTTGCTCCTGATCAGATTTAGAAAGATCCTGTTACTTATCTATTAAATAATAGATGCATTGTAATGTGCTTTGGTGGAATGGTTTCCCACATCCCAAGTTTCTTCACCCTGCAAATCTCATAGATCCTTTGTATGTTAGCAAATATTACCTTTTTGAATGATTTTTTAATTCATTTGCTAGTCTCTCCTCTAGCCAAACTTTGCTGGCTGTTCTCAGCTTTTAGAAAAAAGAAAAGGGCTAAGTATAATTTGGATTTTAGTAACATATAGTTAGTGAAATTGCTAAACCTACCTGGGGGGAAGAGAGCCAAGATAGTGGAGAGTAGACAGGTCTTTATCTGAGCTCTTCCTAGTGTCCTTCAGATAAACAGCAAATCAAGAATTTGAATAGGTTTTATAGTAACAGAACCCACAAAATATTTGAAGTATAACAAATTTACAACAGAAGACATTTTGGAAGGACTTCAGAAAAAAGTCTGTTTTAATTGTTCATGGAAGAGGAGGCTGAGCTCTGTGCCATGCAGGGACCCAGGGCAATGTGCTGTCCATGAGACGGAGAATCTACCAGGGGGCTCTTAGCCAAAATACAGTTGCATGGGTTACTCCCCTGGTTCAGAAGTTAGGGGATCAGAAGATTAGCTGTTATATATCCAACACAAATACAAAAGGCAAGTAGTGAGCTTCAGAACCCCACCATAACATGGGACTTGGCTATTCCCACCAAACACAGGAAGGAAGGAAGCAGTACTGGCCTAGAGCAGCCACTGTAGCCTATAGAGGACGCTTGGGACAATCTCTCCTTTGCTCTAAGAGCAGACCTCAATGTTTAAAAATGAGAAAAAAAGCAAAAACAAAACAAAACAAACAAAACAAAGAAACAAAAACCAACTCTAATGATAGCTTTTATGGAGAAAGAGAAAAACAGACCTTGAACCTTGAGGAAATCTCAAAGGCTGATATGAGTTGGTTCCCATTTCACAATACTCTCTTGGAAGAATTCAAAAAGGATTTTAAAAGAGAGCTGGAAAAACCTAGGGAAAGGAAATGAAAATGTTGCCAGAAAGTTTGGAAAAGGAAACAGAAATTATCTGAAGAAAACTCCTTACAAAATAGATTTAGCAAAATTAAAAAAGCATATTACTCTTTACAAAATAGATTTGACAAAAGAGAAAAAGAAAACAACTCCTTGAAAAACAGAATTTATGAAATGGAAAAAAATCCATTAAACAAAACAACTTATTAAAAAATTCATTTGGTCAAATGCAAAAACAGCTAAAAAAGCTAATTGAAGAAAATAATTCACTAAAAATTAGAATTGAACAAATGGAAGTGAATGGCCTAATGATACTTTAAGAATAAGTTAAACAAAACCAAAAAAGAAAAAAAAAAAAAGAAGAAAATGTGAAATACTTCTCTGGAAAAACAATTGATCTGGAAAATAGATCTAAGAGAGACAATCTATGAACTATAGGACTTACTGAAAACAATGATTAAAAAAAATACTAGTGAGAACTGTGTGTCTGTTATGGGTATACTTAGAAGGTGCAGATATAATTGGTTTTATTGTGATAATATATAAAAAGAACTAGATGTGGAAAATGGATTGTAATGGTAGAAGAGGAAAACAGAGGTAAAATGGGATAAATTACATCTCATGAAGAAGCAAAAAAGCCCTGTTACAATTGGTGAAAGGAAAGGATGGGGAATAAGCATTGTGTGAATCTTACTATCATAAGATTTGGCTCAAAGGGAAAATATCAGACATATTTAGCTTCACAGAAAAACTTGTCTCATTGTATAGGGAACTTTGAGGACAGAGGGGAAATGTAGCATGCTGTCGTCTCCAGAAGCTGCCAATCGCTCTCTGGGAAGAGATCTGCTGTGTCAACTCAAATTTCTCGCATAGATTCTTCTTCCTGTAGAGAACCGTTGTCTCTAGACAGTTGCCATTAACTCTTGTCCAGAGAAGTGACTTCCCTTCCTGCAGAGAGCCTTGTCCAGCCTGATGTAGAGTAGAGACTTCTCTCATCTCTGGAGTGCTGTCCTCTTTTATCCTCCTAGATAATGGGCGTGGGATAATGCAAGGGCTTCTGGGAAGAAGTACTCCAACCAATGAGCTTGCTCCTCTTAGAATTCCTAAGGTGTAAACTGCCTTTAAAGGCCCAAACCAAAGGTCTGAGCCAAAGAACTGTCAAGTCAACCTGAATTCTCACCTTGTCACTGTCCAGACAACCTGAGTTCTCACCTAGTAGTCCTAACAGGGAAAGGAAAGGAGGAGACTGATAGAAGGAAGAAAAGAAGTAGAAATGGAAAACTATAAGAAAAGGAGAGTTGCTATGAAAGAAGAGGGCTGTTTGAGGGATGCAAAATATTAGGGAGGATAGAAAGGATAAAAGTAAAGAGAAAAGTATAGCTTAAGGATAATAAGATATCAGGAAATACAGAATTACTTATTTTAACTGCAAATTTGAATGAGATGACTGTCAGGTACCACTACACATCCCTCAGATTGGCTAAGATGACATGAAAAGATAATGATGAATGATAGAGGGGATGTGGGAAAACCGGGACACTGACGCATTTGTTGGTAGAATTGTGAACTAATTCAATCATTCTAGAGAGCAAATTGGAACTATGCCCAAAAGGCTATCAAACCGTGCATACCCTTTAATCCAGCAGTATATCTACTGGACTTATGTACCAAAGAGATCTTAAAGGAGGGAAAGGGATCTACATGTACAAAAAATGTTTGTAGCAACCCTCTTTGTAGTGATAAGAAACTGGAAACTTAGTGAATGCTCATCAGTTAAAGAATGGCTGAATAAGTTATGATATATGAATGTTATGGAATATTATTTTTCTATATGAAATGATTAGCAGGATGACTTCAGAGATGCCTGGAGAGACTTATATCAGCTGATGCTAAAATAAGAGAGCAAAACCAAAAGAATATTTTACCCAGCAAGACCAAAGTTGTACAATGATCAATTCTGATAGAAGTAGCTCTTTTCAACAGTGTTATGCTTCAGGGCAGTTCCAATGGGCATGATAAAGAGAGCCATCTGCACTCAGAGAGAGGACTGTGTGTACTGAATGTGTATCACAACATAGTATTTTCATTCTTTTTATTGCTGTCTGCTTGCGTTTTCTTTTCTTTCTCATTTTTTTTCCCTTTTTGATCTGATTTTTCTTGTGTAACATGGTAATTGTGGAAATATGTATAGAAGAATTGCACATGGTTAACATATATTGGATTATTTGCCATCTGAGAGAGAGAGTGGGGAAAAGGGAGGTAAAAAATTTGGAATAAAAGGTTTTGCAATGATGAATATTGAAAATTATCTGTGCATATGTTTTGTAAATAAAAATCTTTAATAAAAAAAGAAAATGCAACTATCCTGGTATGGATTATGTTAAAAGATTATTAGTTATATTTATATTTTAATATGGGATATATATAATTATATTAATAGTATAAATTATTTCAAATTTCACATTAAATTTTATATAATATTTATTACATATGAAATAAAATTTTTATAATGAATTATAGCTAGCATTTTGTCAAGTAACAATAATATGAATTATATTAATTACATAACATATTAATTTTTTGGCATGAATTAGTTGATCCCTTTAGTTCCTGAGTAAGAGATGGTAACAAATAGGAGAAAAAAGGGAAAGGAAAACTTGAAGGAAAGGTAGGCTTTGAACAGAATACTGTGGTAGGTAGCATTTGGCCACTGAGGACTCATGATCTAGAAAAAGGCCTCAAAAAATGATGTTGAATTAAATTGATTTTGTATTGGTAAGACGGTGGCAGGCATCCAATATGCTAAATTGGGACTGATATTTCCTGATTAATAGGTGAATGAACTCAAACTCACTAGTATTACATTTAACTAGCCCCAAACCATGTTTCACATCCCACTCAATTATGAAGGAAACCATGGTCCAATCTACAATTTCTCTAAATATTTAAAAAGTAAATGCTTTTAAATAATTGCCTTAAAATTCATATTGAAGGACTGATGGACTTACATAAACATGTTACTGTTATTTCTGGCCATTATATAGATATCCTATCTTTCTTTCTCTTTTCTTCTCTTCCTCTGGGTCCAGCAATCAAATCATGATTACTATTGCACCTGGAAAGTACATTATAATCAACTGTCCTGGAGGTATTCTCACAATCCAGGAAATCCATAATCCTGAACTCATAATCCCTTCTATAGGATCCACAATTTGTGAAATACCCCTCTATTAATATATAGTCTTCTCATGCGATGAGAGTGTCTTATTCTTATAGTTTAATGCTAACCCCAAGCACAGTGTCTGAAAATGTTTAGTTCTTTTTTCAGTCATTTCTAAATCTTCATGACTCCACTTTAGGATTTTTTTTGGAAGATATTGGAATGGTTTGCTCTTTCCTTTCCAGCTCATTTTGCAGAAGAAAGAAATTTGGGGTTAAGTGAAATACCAAAAGTCATACAGGTAGAAAGTGTCTGAGGCCAGATTTTACCTGAGGTCCTTCTGACTGCAGACCTGACACTTTATCTATTGCTCTATCTAGCTGCCACCAGAATAGAATGTAATTAGCTACTTTTTCATTGGTGATATTCATTATTCAGGTAATGACTCAATCTACTCTGAACCTTCTGCCCTGCATGATTTTTGTCCAGCATGGATTTTTCAGCAAATTTTCAGAAATAAACTGCCCCTCCCAGGTTAAGCTCATCATCTCTAATCTCTTCACCATTCTGCAGTTTCAATCCTAGATTTATATTACTCTTTGTCTCTGATCCTAATGACCAATGACCCATGATGTCCAGCCTCTCCCCCAGGCTTTCCTGACTCCTTTTGTATTTTGTCTTCCACCATTAGACTTCAAGAAGGTTGAGATCCAACACTGTCTTTCCTTTTATTATTGGTATCTACATTTTTATAATTTGTCTTTTTATTAATTTTATGGAATTAATCATAGCTACTTAATAACTGTTGATTAGATCTAATTGAATAATAAAGAGTAGCAGAGACTGAGCACAGACAAAGGGAATAGAAAGGTGATAGAAACAAACTTATGTTGCTCCTAGATCTGACCCTATTTAAAACATCATTTTTATTTGCTTTATTTTGTTTTTCAGTTCTGTTGTGAATAATTTAAATATCCAGTGCTCTGGAATCTTGATACAGAACCCCTTACTTTGCCCTCTCCATTTCAGATTAGCAATTAGTCTTATTTGTTATGATGCCTTTTTAATTCATAATTTATAATTAACAATTATATTTTATTTCATATTCAGGATATTAACAACTTGATTTTTCTCTTCTTTCACCCTTGTATTTTCAATACTTGTTGGTTTTGAATAGAGAGGGAAAAAGCTAAGTATAATCATAAAACATGGAGGCTGTTCATTAGGGACTGATTTATAAATGTTTTACACCACCATCCAGGCGTGTTGGTGCTGCATGACTACAAATTATGCTTTGCTACCCAATGTTACAGCAGGGGTTGGTTCTCAAAAACTAAGCTTGGGGAGGTTGATTGTTTTGTTTTTCCCCTTCTGCCTCTTTGAGTGTGGGGTGCATGCACAGGCATATCTATTATGATGCTTGTGAAATCATTAGCATGTTGCCTAATCAATTGCCGATAAAACCTACAGATCTCTAAGGTTAAATTACATTCAACCAACAAATTAAATATCTACTACTTTCCAAGGCAATCCCAATAAACTTTAGATAGAAAACACCATCTGCAATCAGAAAAAGAACGATGTAAATCAACGCATGCTATATTCACTTCTTTTTTCTGTTTTTTTCCATTCCTCTTATGGGTTTTCCTTCTGGTTCTTATTTTTTTTCTTCCCATCGTGATTCATAAAGCAATGTGTATTAAAATATTAAATAAATAAAAGAAGTAATTTTTAAAATGTCTACTATGTGTTGGAACTAGCAGTAAGGATGGAACTGTGATTTCACAGTATTAGATAAATCCTAAGTCAGGAAATTCCTTGTACAAGTGCCTGTCAGCACCTTCCCTGCAACTTGTATTAGAATGTTCGAAAGTAGCCTCACACTCTGAAGGAAAGTGTCTTACAGCTTTTCCAAATCAGTATGTGTCAGGGCACAACATGAACTCTATTCCTGGCTGTGAGGATAATTCTTTATCTACTCTATCTCAAACGTTCATACTCTTCAAATTTATTGATAACCATAAAAAATATTGTTTAATGAAAGTTGTATTTATTAATATTGCTGTATTAGAAATTAAAACCAACAGAATTTAAAATTCTATATTTATTAACATATCCAAAATAACAAACCCAATATTTTTAACATGTCTCTAGTTAAAATATTTTAAATTAAAAAATAGTAAAAAGAATTATAATCTTATAGTAAACACTTAATGATTATTTGTTGCATTGAATAGAATTTTATTAAATTGAATATGGTCAACTCATTCTAAAGATCCAGTTGGACCTCTCACAAACCAGGCAAGAATGTGGGTAGATCAAACAGAATGTGGGTAGATCTAGAAGTCAATGAATATACAGAAAATATTTTGAACCCAAAGATGAAAGACAAAGTCTTACTACATTGGACAATGGTAAGAGCAATGGCAATGTTGGATAGAGCTGGAAGGTGGCAGTAGTTATTAGGGGATTAGCCTTGGTGTACTGGTGATATTCAACATGATATAAAGAAAAATTGATAAAGGAAAAAAAAATTGTGAACTATTTCTCACTGTTCTTCCTTTTCTACTTCTCTTACATATATTTGAAAATTCAACTCTACAAAGCTATTGGCTCTGAATTATTTCCTAAAGATTCTAACCTTACTGATCTTGGTCTTTGTTTCTTTCAAAAAGCATTTACCAAAAAATGTTTGAAGAATTGTGCTAGATGCTAAGAATACAGAGACTTTCATAAAATATTCTTTGACTTCGAGGAACTTATATTTTACTGGAGCAAAACAATATGAAAACAAAAAGAATACAAAATATAAAAACAATTACAATAAAAATTCTTTCAATCTTCAACACTCCCTATATTATTCTCAGGATAGAACTTGTAAAATAAAACCTTGGCCTATACTCATACTAAAAGCGAACTTACTCAATGGATTTTTCAGTCTCTAGTTTAAAAAAAAAAAAAAAAAAAACTGATGATACCATCTCTAGTTACCTAGAGAAATCAGAACTTGTGAGAAGTAACAAGTCCTAGAAATAAAAAAAATTAGGAAGAGTGTTAAAAATTAAAAACAAAGCAAACTTTTCCTCTTCTGTTCTAGTATTACCTTATTTTCTTTCATTGGAAAGAAAGTAGCCTTTTATTATAGCATTCATAACTGGATAAGAGCCCCATTAACATAGGGACTTGATCCATATTGTTTTGCATTCTGCATATCCTATTTTAAGTGATAATTATTTAAGAACATCTTTATTTCATCTAATAAGTTTATAAATTTCTTGAGGGTAGGAGCAAAATCTTATTTATCATTATATTCCGTATACTGTTCTCCCCCAAAGTTCTAAACACAGGGTTGTATAATAGTAGTAAATGCATGTGAAATCAGTAAATGAGCCATTACCCTGCTTAGTGGTCTGAGAAGGAACCTGAAGCATTTGACATTAGTTAACTGCAAAAATTCATTTGCTTTCACGGGTCAGAACAATTCTTGAGCCTCTATCAGGTGGCTAATTAAGCAATGTTTTAATGAAACAATAACATAAATAGGAAATAGATTCAGGGAAGATAAATTCTAACAAGTCTTTGGTTAAATTGTCCCATACAACTTGTTAATGGCTATCTTTTGTAGCTGGTGAGTAAGCATGCTCAATTTAATTGTTAGAAGCCTTAGATAAAGGTAAAGAGGCCAAGAAATTCTGAAGACTGATGTTGGGATGGGGAGAGCAAAAAACACAGAATTTAGAGATCACTTAGCTATTGAGACAAAGCTATTGAGTTGACCATATTCAATTTAATAAAATTCTATTCAATGCAACAAATAATCATTAAGGGTTTACTATAAGATTATAATTCTTTTTACTATTTTTTCATTTAAAAATATTTCTGATTAAAATCCATATTATATATGGATGGAAAAAATGAAAGAAAATAAAGATAACAAGGATAAGATTAAATGTTATTGAGACACGTGTGATAGTACAAATAAGATGAGGAGAAAGAAAAACCAAAAAAAGAAGGTTATGGAGGAAGGGAAAAAGAAAGGGGGATAGAGAAATGGGGAAAGGGAGAGAGACAGAGAGACAGAGAGAGTACAATATGTTAAATATAGAGATAATTATAAAGATACTATAGATATAAATAGCTGAGACTATAGAAAAATGGATAATGCTACACAGAGACAGATAATACATTAGATAAATAATGTAGTTAGAGACACATAGATGTGCTAGATAAATGTACCCTATAAATAAATATTACACACAGATATTTCAGCTGCTACTCTATTTATGAATAGTTGACATTTACAAATAGGGAATTTCATACTTCCTTGTTGGAAGTATAAGTAACCATGAAGCCAATAACTGGGTGTCTGATTGTAGCATTAAACATTTAAAAGATGTTAGTAGCAGCAGCAATAACAGCAACTTATCTCCTGGTTCAGATCTCCTCCATCCAAATGGATCTATCATTGATAACCAGCTAGAGAACAACATATATTGTCATTGGGGAAAGCTCACCATATGATTTGGATAGGAGATGATTTAAATCTTACCTTCAGTCTTTGTAATTAGGAAAATTGGAGTAATATCCTAAAGAAGTTTACGATGTTGTTAATTGAGGATATGACCCCAGAGTGGAAGCTGTTTTATATTATATATAGTTTAAATGTGGATTTCTGGAGATAGTGATAGCAAGAATTACAATGATTAGAATTTTAATAGATGGAGACATTTTAAGAGCCCTGTACTCTTATTTCTGATATTTTATTACCAGAAAGCCCTGTTTTCTCTTGGGTAACTATGGTTTGAGAAAATTGTGATCAAAGTAATCATAGATGTATACCTTGAGTAAGGTTCTCTAGATATTTCAATTGTCACTTCAGCAACCTTGGCTGAAGCAATTAAAAAAAAACCCAAAAGCAACAACAACAAAAATAAAATAGACACAAAAAAGAAAATAGAAGGGGAAAAATTATGAGTTAATCTATGTGACAATATGTGACATATGTGACACAGTAGAAAGTTAGAAGCTCTGCTACCTATAGGACTTTAGGCATTATTTTAAGTTTAATATTTATTAATAACTCAACTAATATTTATCAAATAGTTATTATATGTCATATAGTGTGTTGAATTGGTTTTATAGATAAAGGCAAAAAAAAAAACTATTTTCAAGGAACTCACATGGAGACAGCATATAAGTATCTGTATACAAATAAGGAATATGTCACTTGTCATCTATAAAATAAGATGTTTGAGTAGCTTATTTCCATTTGTAAAATTATTTATTTTGTTTAATTTATTTAAGAATATAATATTTAAATAATGCTAGCCAACAATTATTATATACATATCTTTCAAGTATATGACTATAATACATATATGTTTATGGGCATATGTAACCAGACCTATGATTTCACTGGTATTGAGATGAACATATTGCCTCATATACAAAATGGACATTATACAACATATATTTATTTTTCCCATGTGACTTTCTTCCTGATTATGACAATGTTTTCTATCCACTGGTATATATATGTATATATATATATATATATATATATATATATATATATATATATATATATATATATATAATATATATTATATATGCATGTATGTATGCATTTTTTCTATCATCCATTCATCCATCCCTTTATTCATCTATATATACATCTGTAATATATATTTTTCTTTTTTTTTGCTAGAAAGAAAACAAAAGAAAAGAGACAAGGCAAAATGTATATTAATATGTGTATTTGTATATATGTCTATTTTAGATGGCTCTGCCAAGTGAACAGTGAGTACTCAGAGTGGATTAGGAGGAAATGACCGGACTAGATTACATTTGGAAAATTGTTCAGTGATTTCAATAACCCTTAGCTGTTACATGTTTCAAAAACCTACTTTTTTAATAGCAATTTTCTCCTTGTGATGCTATATACCTGCAAATTTAAGGCTATCATAGTCACAGAAGAAGCAAAATTGTTAGTGACCCAAAGGGTATAAAAAGTGATTTGGCTGATATGGTAATTACAAGTAGACTGAGGTATTTTACAAATAATGATTTCTACCCATTATGACAGAATTAAATATATCTATGGCTAGAAAAGGAAGATGATAGGTTTTGTAGAGACATGACAATTGGTGGACAGTTCTGATATTGTAGTGATTATATTTAGTACATTATAAGAAACTGATGAAAGCTTCCAGTAAATTTGCTAGATTACCCATGGAAATTTAATGGAATGATATGAATGAAAATTGGTCAGAAAGGATGTAAGATTAAGCTGTAAAGTGAACTGAAGAAGGTAATAACACATTAGTAATATCACAGATCCTTCAGAATGTAAGAGTGCCATACTGTACACTGGGATACAAATTGTATCTAAAACTCATTGGATGAACATATACTTAATTTGATATGCAGAACTTATTAGGACTTGACTACTTCCAAAGTTACAAAAATCCATCTGTGATCATCAGCCAGGTTAGAAAATGAAGCAAATGAGGGCAAGACAACAAGTTGTTTAACTACCTTTTAATTGCATTTCATTTTGTGGTAAAAAACTGTCTCCCTTTACCTTTCCCAATTCTATATCAGTTATCCCGTCTACAGACATGGGACATTGTTTATAATGAAAGCAAGCCATATAGCCTGGGTGAGTTAGTATCAATATATCACCATTACTGGAAACAATACTCGAAATATAAATCCAAATAACTGTGAGCCTTGACAGTCAGAGGATAGAGTGTCATCATCAATCATCATTCATTTTATTATCATTGAATTTCTGTTATCTCTCTTAAATTTCTTTTGTTCAGATCTTTCTTCTGATTTTAAAGCTCTTGTTCTTTAACCTAGGCATCACTGTTTTCTCTCCTTTCCCCAGATCTGTACAATCCTGTTGTTTTGCCCTAAATACAAATCCCAGCTGTTTTGATTTTGCTTTTCTTTCCCTTCCCCGTGTTTTGAACAGTTCCTGACAAATGGAGTGGGACAATGCTTAATAAATAGTTGTTGATTTATGGACTTTGGACAAGTGATATCTCAATGCTTCAGGTTCTTCAATTGTTACTTAGCAGGTGATAATAATAGCTGTCCTTCTTACTTCATGGGATTGTTGTGAGGATTAAATATAATGTTTATGAAAGTATTCTATAAGTTCAAAGGTATTATAGAAATGGAAGATACTACTGACATTTTCATTATTAAGTACTAATTCTGGCGCAAGATTCAAATACACATCAACAGATAAATAGAGCTTAAGCCCAAGTAAGATGTTGCTAATAGAACATTTCTTTTAAAAGACACAGGTCAAAGTAATTGAAGAGAAAATTTCCAATTGCCAGGTTTTGTTTTTTTTTTTTTTTTGATCAATTGTCTGCAATGATTGAACTCCCTGAATAATCACTCCATTTCCATTTCCCTATGTAGTCTCCACCTGAATGTTCTCAGTATAATGCTTCTTTTAAACTATCCAGAAACTGCTAGCACTTCAATTTTCCTCTTGCCAAGAGCAGGCATTATACTAACTATACATTTTACAAATCATCACACCTACTGTGTAGGTGGCAATGACTTCACACACATGCTCTTTCTCTATTTTAACGCACTGCAGATGGCACCCTTAGGGCTGGGAGACCCATCCATGGCAGGAATGAGAAAGATTAGTTTTTTTTTTTTTTCAAATGGATTTAGACGTCAAATTAAATGTGAAATTAGCACCAAGCATTCCAATCTATTTTCAGTAATGACGCTTAATGTTACGGTTTAGGGAGCGATTGCTTTCTGCAGAAGGTTCCAATTGAGTCCCTTTCTGGTGCTAGGAGACCTCTGATACGTGCTCTGGCACCACAAGCCAGGAGAGTAATTATAATACCTTCAGGGTTAAGTAGGGGTTGATTAGGTGGATTTGGGGGGGAGAGGATGGGAAGCTGCGGTATTTTTAAGACTTTTTTTTAAAGTCTCCAAAGTTGCAACTTATAATAATCAGTGCTTACTATTGGTGAATTTTTCCCAGCAAAAGTACAAAATATGTTGATTTAAAAGGAAAGGAAAATAAAATATCGTTCATAGTCTCTAGCAGTAGAAATGATTTTGTTTGAATTTTAAGAATACTGGAGTTAATCCATCTCTACAGATGAAAATATTCAAGACCTAAGTCCCAAAATGTATACTGAATATATTGCTCCCAGGGGCTGCTGAGTCTACCAGAATAGTAAAGCAAGTAGAGGGGGACAAGACCAAAAGACATGAGGTCATTATTTCTCTGGGAAGGTTGCTTGTCGTCTAATTTTTTTGAGCAATCCTGGGTGGTGATTGGTTTTTAATATGGGATTAATCAAAAGCACAGAGATATCCCAAACCTTGAAAAGCATGATATTTTAATGATCAGCTAGCCCAGATCTTTAATTTTACTCTGAAATTCAGAGAAGTTAATTAAGTAATATACCTAAGGACATACAGTGATGTTTATAGCCAAAATGGGATTAGAGTATAGACCTACTTACTGATAGGGCACTATTTTGTCATTTCCCCCCCAAAAGGCAACATAATGTACCTCTGTATATATTCCCATTAAAGTCATATTACAGGACATTTTCATATTTAGTGATTGAAGAAAAAGAATATGTTGAGAGAAAAATGCTTTTTTCCTCCAAAGAAGTAATTAAGAATTTTGGAAAATTTGCCATGTTACATGGCAAGTTGGAAGGGTTTATGTTAAAGCAATCATGAATGAAGTTTTCTGAATGTTTTTAAAGTGTCTACATTTTTGATATCAACTCATTTAAAATGTGGGTATATGATTGCGTAACCATAAAGTAGGTTTTTGGAAGAGAATGACAATATTTAGAATTGGAATTAGTAAAAGTAAATTGGAAAGATATATAGCTATAAGACATTGTTAAATACAGAGGAATTTGAAGGTAAGTGAGAAGGGAGAGGACACAGAATCATTACCATGAAAGGAGTTGAGGAAATAAGAGAGGGTCATCACAAATCTATGATGAAAGATATAATTTCCAAAGCTTAAATTTATTTGGCATTTGGAAATCACGAATTGAATATAGAGTAGCAATGGTTATCACCTGCAGTAGAAGGCATTTAAATTTGAATCATTGGCCACATTGCTATTATGGTGATTGAGTGCTTTTATACCTTAATCAGACTAACAGAACAATATGGAATTGCATTTATGATATTTTTTTCACTCTAAGGACTTTGCACCTTGCCATTTCCTCACACTGTAAGCAGATTTAAATGTGCACTGAAAAATCTCTGTGTGGACTGGACAGCTTTGAACAAGTGATGGCATGGACAGATTAGTAGAGAAATGGGGGAGTAGGGAAGAGAAGACTGTGAGACTCAGAGGGTTGTAGTGCTTTAGCAAAACTGTCATATGCTCCAACTTCAATTTATAGATGAGGACACTGGGGCTAGGAAAGATTATTTGAAATGCCCCAGATCACAAAGTTAGCTGAGGATCAGTCTCTAGATTGAACCAAAATCCTATGATTCCAGACTCGGTGATCATTGTACATTTGTTCCTGGCTCTGCCCAGGGATCTCACATTTCTTGTGGACATGCTTCTTATCACAAAACTCCATGGCAGCTATAAATGCTATCAAAATTCAAGTGTATCTGAATGATATACTATTTTGCAAAGTGCTTTTATTGTCTTCCTCAAAATTTAGGGCACAAAACAAAGTTAAGAACTGGAGCATGACAAAGAATAGATCCTTATGTTTCATAAATCTTATAAAGAGAACTTTAACTGTATGTTGATCAAGGAAGTATGACCTGGAAAATGAGCCAAATATCCATGATGATGTTGTACTCTAAGGAAGTACTACTTAGATATAGCTACATGATCTTTCAATACCCTTTCCAAGTTTTAGAATTTAATGAATTTATATTTTTCAATTTATTAGTTTCCTTTTCCCAAGGAGGAAAGTTTCTCTATTTGAGACTATTGTCAAACAGATGGGAGGACACTTTCTCAATGTTTTTTTTTTTTCCCTTGTCTTTATTCCCTTCTGTCCCTCTCTCCTCTCCTCTCCTCTCCTCTCTTTTCCTCTTCTATTTATTTCTAGGATTACTAGTCTACTGTTTTCTAGAATATATAGTTATAAAAGAGAACCCCAGGAGGATTCTGGGAAGATGGATGGGTATGATGGCAAATTTCAAGCTCCCCCAATTTCTCCCCAAGTAGAAAAAATTTTGTATCTCAGGGTGAACATAGACGGGTAAAAAAAATCAAGATGATTTGGGGCAGAACAGGGGTTCTCCTGATCAACTGGAGAAGATCTGAAGAAAGACCCTGGGTTGGGGATTATTAACCTGTCTGATGTGCAAATGCCACTGGGCTGTCTCTGTAGAAACATTAAGTGGGGCCCATTAGGGCTAGCTGGATGTGGCTGGAGCCTCAGCAGAAACCATAGAGACTTTCATCTCTCAGACCCTTTATAAATTCGGGATTTGAGTCTGGGAATGTGAAGTGAACCTTAGCTGATTGAAATCTCCAGACCCAGCTATGCTGCTGAGATGAAGCCCTGGGTGAGAAGGAGCTAGCACCTGGTAAGTACAGAGATAGTAGGGCAGGGTACTGCTGGTAGTGGGCACTTGCAAGAGGGTGGAACTCCTGGCTTTGGATTTCTGTTAAGAGTGGAGAACTGAAGGGAAGCTTGAGGCACCAGCCCCTCATGATTAGAGATGCTTACACTGCTATCTTTTATTATTTAAAATTTTTATTATTAATAATTTAAATTTCTTTATTATTTGATTAATTTATAATTACTTTATTTTTATTATATTCTATATAATTAATTACAATACAAATAAATAATTTATTATTTAATAATAAATATAAATAATTATAAATAAAATATAAAATAATAAAAATAATAAATAAAAATAAAATAATTTATTATTAAAAATTAAAAATAACTGGCAAAGAAAGAACCCCACCATTGAAACATTATGAGGACAAAGAAGACTAAGGTTCATCTTCAGAGGAGGACACTTTAGTTTAAAAAACAAGCTTCTATCCCAAAGAGTTATATAAAATGGCTCCCTGATCAGAGAGAATTTATAGAATAATTCAAAAAAGAATTAAAAAAAATCAAATCCAGTCTCAAACACTAACACGTTTTACCTGTGTGACCCTGGGCAAGTCACTTAATTCCAATTGCCTAAAAAAAAATTAAATTAAATTTAAAAAAAAATTAAAAAAAAAAAGAATTAAAAAGCAAATGATATGGAAGAAAAACTAAAAAAAATTTAAAAATCCAAGAAAAAACAAGATTATGAAAACAAAAAGTTAGCCAACTAGAAAAAGAGGTACAGAGTTTTAATGATGAAAATGATTCTTTGAAAATTAGAATTGGGCAAGGAGAAGCCTATGAATCTATGAGACACCAAGAAATAAAACAGATCATATTAAAAAAAATTGAGAATATAGGACAGAATGCAGAACATCTTACAAGAAAAATGACAGATCTTGAGTACATATCAAGAAGATAAAATATAAGAATAATTGGATAAGAAAGCTATGACCAAAAGGGAGCCTTGACATAATCATATAAGAAATATTCCAAGAAAATTGTTCTGGAGGGATAGAACATGAGGGGAAAGTACAAATAGATCCCTACTTTGAAAAGATCCTTTGTGGAAAACACATAGGAATATTATTGCCAAATTTTGAAACCTCCAGATCAAAGAGAAAATTTTTCAAGAAACAAGAAAAAAAAAAAAAAACAATTCAAATATACTGGAGCTATAATTAGAATTGTACAAGATTTAGCAGTGACAATAAAAGTCCCCAGGTCCTGGAATCATTTCTATAGAGAAGCAAAAGAACTAAGCCAGCCAAAAATATCATATCTTATGGAACCTCAATAAACTTGCAGATTATCAGGACTTTCTATCAACCAAACTTGAACTTAACAGAAAATTTAACATAAAAGCCAATATTTAAAGATCAGTTTTCAGGAACGCAAACATGGACAAATTGTTAATTTTTTCAACATGGGAAATGTGAGCTATATATGTGTGTGTGTATATATATATATATATATATATATATATATATATATATATACCAACAACAACAAAAGGGTAGCCCAAAAGTAAGATTGGCAGACAAGATAAAAATAGTAATCTTTATACAAATGAGGTAAAGAGGAAGAATAAACACAGAGGCATTAGAGAGGAGAGGGGCTTCTAATTCTGAAAACCTACTCACATCAGGAATGGGTTTAATAGGCAACACTACCCATATACAATGAAGGATATAGCATCCTCCAAAATCTCTAATGAAATAAGGGGGGAGGATGGGCAGATGGGGAAGCAAAAGATGAGGGAAGAAGACAAGGGAGGGATCCTTGAGAGGGGGGGAGATTAAGTAATAGCAAGGCAAGTTATGAAGCAGAATTTAATTAAAGAGTCAACAAGGATAGGAAAGATGTGTGTGTATGGGGGGGTATATGTGTGTGTATGTATTTATATATTTACATATGTATACATAAATATATTTTTTCTTAACTGTAACTTGAGTGGGGATGGGGGAATTAAAGGAGTAAAAAGAATAAAGTAAATATTGTTTACAACAGAGAATCAAAAAACAATTTTTTTACTTAATAATTTTTTATTATATATATATTTTTATAATATTATCCCTTGTATTCATTTTTCCAAATTATCCCCCCCTCCCTCTATTCCCTCCCCCCGATGACAGGCAATCCCATACATTTTACATGTGTTACAATATAGTCTAGGTACAATACATGTGTGTGAATATCATTTTCTTGTTGCACAATAAACATTAGATTCCGAAAGTACATGCAACCTGGGCAGACAGATATTAGTGCTAACAATTTACATTCACTTCCCAGTGTTTCTTCTCTGGGTGTAGCTACCTCTGTCCATCATTGATCAACTGGAAGTGAGTTGGCTCTTCTTTATGTTGAAGATTTCCACTTCCATCAGAATACATCCTCATACAGTATTGTTGTTGAAGTGTACAGTGATCTTCGGGTTCTGCTCATTTCACTCAGCATCAGTTGATTTAAGTCTCTCCAGGCCTCTCTGTATTCCTCCTGCTGGTCATTTCTTACAGAGCAATAATATTCCATAACCTTCATATACCATAATTTACCCAACCATTCTCCAACTGATGGACATCCATTCATCTTCCAGTTTCTAGCTACAACAAAAAGAGCTGCCACAAACATTTTGGCACATATATGTCTCTTTCCGCTCTTTAGTATTTCTTTGGGATATAATCCCAGTAGTAGCGCTGCTGGGTCAAAGGGTATGCACAGTTTGATAACTTTTTGGGCATAATTCCAGATTGCTCTCCAGAATGGCTGGATTCTTTCGCAACTCCACCAGCAATGTATTAGTGTCCCAGTTTCCCCACATCCCCTCCAACATTCATCATTATTTGTTCCTGTCATCTTAGCCAATCTGACAGGTGTGTAGTGGTATCTCAGAGTTGTCTTAATTTGCATTTCTCTGATCAGTAGTGATTTGGAACACTCTTTCATGTGAGTGGATATAGTTTCAATTTCTTCCTCTGAGAATTGTCTGTTCATATCCTTTGACCATTTATCAATTGGAGAATGGTTCGGTTTCTTATAAATTAGGGTCAGTTCTCTATATATTTTGGAAATGAGGCCTTTATCAGAACCTTTGTTTTTAAAAATATTTTCCCAATTTGTTACTTCCCTTCTAATCTTGTTTGCATTAGTATTATTTGTACAGAAACTTTTTAGTTTGATGTAATCAAAATCTTCTATTTTGTGATCAATAATGATCTCTAGTTCTCCTCTGGTCATAAATTCCTTCCTCCTCCACAAGTCTGAGAGGTAGACTATTCTTCTGTTCCTCTAATCTATTTATTATCTCCCTCTTTATGCCTAAATCATGGACCCATTTTGATCTTATCTTGCTATATGGTGTTAAGTGTGGATCCATATCTAATTTCTGCCATACTAATTTCCAGTTTTCCCAACAGTTTTTTCCCGAATAATGAATTTTTATCCCTAATGTTGGTATCTTTGGGTTTGTCAAAGATTAGGTTGCTATATATGTACCCTTTTTTGTCCTTTGTATCTAATCTGTTCCACTGATCTACCGGTCTATTTCTTAGCCAATACCAAATGGTTTTGGTGACTGCTGCTATATAATATAGCTTTAGATCAGGTACACTTAGACCACCTTCCTCTGAGTTTTTTTTCATTAGTTCCCTTGCAATTCTCGACCTTTTATTCTTCCATATGAATTTTGTTGTTATTTTTTCTAGGTCATTGAAATAGTTTCTTGGGAGTCTGATTGGTATAGCACTAAATAAATAGATTAGTTTGGGGAGTATTGTCATCTTTATTATATTCGCTCGGCCTATCCAAGAGCATTGAATGTCTTTCCAATTATTTAAATCTGATTTTATTTTTGTGGCAAGTGTTTTGTAATTTTTCTCATATAATTCCTGACTTTTCTTTGGTAGATGGATTCCCAATTACTTTATACTCTCAACATTTGTTTGGAATGGAATTTCTCTTTGTATCTCTTGCTGTTGCATTTTGTTAGTGATATATAAAAATGCCGAGGATTTATGTGGATTTATTTTGTATCCTGCCACTTTGCTGAAATTTTGAATTATTTCTAGTAGCTTTTTAGCAGAGTCTTTGGGGTTCTCTAAGTATACCATCATGTCATCTGCAAAAAGTGATAGTTTGATTTCCTCATTTCCTACTCTAATTCCTTGAATCTCTTTCTCAGCTCTTATTGCTGAGGCTAGCGTTTCTAGTACTATATTGAATAGTAATGGTGATAGTGGGCAACCTTGTTTCACTCCTGATCTTACTGGGAAAGGTTGCAGTTTATTTCTATTGCATATTATGCTTACTGAAGGTCTTAAATATATGCTCCTGATTATTCTAAGGAATAGTCCATTTATTCCTATACTCTCAAGAGTTTTTAGTAGGAATGGATGTTGGACAAAAAACAATTTATAAGAAAGCAAAGAAAAAATGGACATTCATAAATTTAATTTCTTCTACACACACACACACACACACACATATATACTTTCTTAATTTGTCATTATATATTTTGAATCCTCCTTGATGTTCTGCTGGTCACATGACAGTGTTTTGTTTTGTTTTGTTTTTTTCTTTATGTTGTTTTCTATTCCTTTTTTATGTTTTTCTTATTCAGTTTTTAAAAATAAAATTAATTTTTAAAAATGACTTAAGCCCAGTTGGTCTCTGTGCCAGGTTGATTAATTACAAGCCAGAAATTTTAAAAACTAACATTGGCAACATATGATAAAATGATAGCAAGACATTCTAAAAGTTTCATTTTCTCATCTTTATTTCATTTTTAGACACTAAAGCAACAAAAATTTTACTGCTATGGTTCTTATCTGGGATGATACCCTCTTTATTGGTGAAATTTGTGTATAGTCACCCCAATTCCTGACCCACTATCTTGATGCTTTCCTTCTATCATTATGCTCTTCTGCAGCCTGAATTACTCCCTTTACTCCCTAATTTCCAACTCTGGCTCTGGTAACAGTAATTAAATCAACATTGATATCCCTATAAAGGAGAGGTTAATAGCTCCTGGCTTCATCCCTGTTGCTTCTTAATCCAAAATACAAACTGTCGCACTCCCTCCTAATACACCTGCTCACATCCTCACACCATTCTGTTATATATCTTGGTTTTTTGTTTGTTTGTTTGTTTGTTTTTTCTTATTAGAGTGTAAGATCCTTAAGGGATTTCTTTAAAAATTGCATATCCAACACACTGCTTCATGCTTAGTACATAGCATGTACTTAATAAATGTTTTGTCTTTCTTCTCACATACATTCAGGTTCTATGGGAGATACCCAGGAGCTTTATGATATATCCCAAATCTATTTTAAATAGATGTATGACAAGTAGGAATGATGGTGAGGAGAACAAGAAATCATAAAATTGAACAAATGAGTGTAGGAGGTCATGAGAAGAAAAGCAATGCAATTTTAAAATTGATTCCTTATGGGATAAACAAGCATGGTGTTACTTTCTGTATTGCAGGAGTACATCAGATATACTGAGGATATTACTTTTTCATCAAGGCTGATGATATTGGATCTGATCTCTCAATTTTGCCAGTTGCTTGCAGAAGCAACATAATAAGTTTTTGAACAAAGTTTCAGGCTCAAGTTAATTTTTCTCGTGCAGCCTTGTCCAGTAAGTTTGCTCAATATCTTACATTTTGAACCAAGCAACTAATTAGCCCTTCTTCCTACTCCTTCCTTCAAAAAAGTGTGCCAGGAAAATGTAATAAAATAAGAAGACAAGTTCAGAAGGGCACTTAACATGAGAAACTTTTGTTCCAATGTCTGATTTCAATTGGTCATATTTTAATAACTCCTAACTGTACCCATGTTTACACATACAAAATAAACAACTTTGGCATGCCCTAACTATTCAATTAATTCATCAATAACAATTGAGGGTTGTCTTACAAACTAACTCTATAGATTAGAAATGTGTATTGAATATCACCAAAGCTTCAATGACTGTATTACTTGAAGAATAATAATAATAATATTTATATAGTCTTTTTAAAGATTAACACATTTCTTTAAATATATTGTATCATTTAATCCTCACAATACCCTTGTGATAAAGGTGCTATTATATCTTCATATTGCAGATGAGGAAATTTAACCTCAGAGAAATTAAATGATTTAGTGTCACATAACTGACAAATATCAGAGGTAGGGTACAAATTGAGGTTACTACAACTATTTTTTTTTAATTTGCTTATTTGTTTATTTTAATACACCTATTTTTATGAATCATGTTGGTACAGAAAAATCATGGAAAAAGGAAAAAGAATTATGGGTGAGACAAACAGAAAAAAGAAGTGAATGTGTTCATTTACATTCAGTCTCCTTAGTTCCTTTTCCTGGATGTAGATGACATTTTCTGACAAATGTCCATTGGGATTGCTTTGAATCATTGAACGCCTAAGAAGAAGCAAGTTTTTCATAGCTGATCAGCGCACATTCTTGATGTTATTGTGTACAATGCATTCCTGTTATCCTTGTTTCACTCAGCATCAATTCATGTAAATCTTTCCAGGTCTTTCTAAAATCAGTTTATTCATTATTTTTTATAAAACAATAATATTCCATTACATTTATATACCACAGATTATTTAGCCATTCTCCAATTGGTGGGCATCAACTCATTTTCCAATTCTTTGCTACCATAAAAAGAAATGCTACACACATTTTTGTACATGTGGGTCCTTTTCCCTCCTTTATGATTTCCTTCTGATACAGATACAGATGGTATTGCTGGGTCAAAGGGTATTTTTTTTTAATTTTATAGACCTTTGGGAATAGTTTCTGATTGTTCTCCAAAATGGTTGGCTCATTTCACAATTCCACCAAGAATGCATTAGTGTCCCATTGTTCTCAAATCCCCTCTAATACTTATCATTGTCTTTTTTCTGTCATCTTAGCTAATCAGAGAAGTGAGGTTTTATCTCAGAATTGTTTTAATTTGTATTCCTCTAATCAATAGCGATTTAGAGCATTTTCCCCTTGACTATAGATGGCTTTAATTTCATCATCTAAATATTATCTATTCATATCCTTTGGCTATTTATCAATTGAGGAATGACCTGTATTCTTATAAATTTGATACAGTTCCTTATATTTTTTAGAAATGAGACCTTTTTGGAAATACTGGCTGTGAAGATTTTCCCCAGCTTTGCACTTCCCTTTTAAGATTGTTTCTGTTGGTTTTGTTTGTGCCAAAACTTTTTAGTTTAATGTAATCAGTTGTCCATTTTACCTTTCATAATTTTCTCTAGTTCTTCTTTGGTCATAAAGTCCTCCTTCCTCTAAAACTTTGATAGGTAAATTATCCCTTGTTCTAATTTGTTTATGGTATCCTTTATGCCCAAATTATGTGTCCATTTTGACCTTATTTTGGTATAGGTGGTGAGATGTATGTCTATGCTGCATTTCTGATGTATTATTTTCCAGTTTTCTTAACAATTTTTGTCAAATAGTGAGTTCTTATTCCAGAAGCTGGAGTTTGTGGGTTTGTAAGTGTTTTCTTTGGTTTTCTGGAGGTCTTGGAGCAGTCTTTGTTTCAGTTCAGTAATCACCACAAGAATAGCCAGGTGTTTAAAGTCCAAATCCCTTATTATCTCCTTCACAATCTAGTTTCCTTGCCTGGGGCCTGGGTCAGCTTTCTGGAGAGCCTTTCAGCCTAGCCTTGGTCTCAGTGGGGGAAGTGCAGGAGGCCAGCCACCACAGTGCTATGAGATGAAGTGAATAAGTTTGGCTCTACATCCCAAGGCTTGTGTTTCAGCCTCCAGCCACCCCAAAGGTGGAGAATGAAATGAATCTGTCTCTCCTTGACTTGAGCTCTGGCCTCCAGTCTTCCTGTCTTCTCTGGCTCTGACTCTGGCTGAGTTTGTCCCAGCTTATATGCCCTCTTATAATTGCATTATCATAGGTATAAATCTTGTAGAATTATATTAAGTACCAAGTATATGTACTAAACTAGAGACCAAGTTAAACTAGCTTGTTTTATGAATTCCACTGATTTAGCACCTTGTAAGAGTCCTTGTTTCAAGTACAAGGTTCTGGCCCATCACAGTGGTTTATCATATAATAGATTGCTATAGGCCTTAGTTATTGTGTCATGTGTATCTATCTATTCCACTGAATCATCACTCAATTTCTTAGCCATTAATAAATGGTTTTGGTGACTTCTGTTTTGTAATATAATTTTAGGTTTGATACTGCTACGCCACTATCTTTTATATTTTTGTTTTTATTAATTCCCTTGATATTCTTGATCTTTTTTGTTCCAGATGAATTTTTAAATGTTTTTCTAGTTCTAGTTCTAGTTTCTAGTTCTCTAGTTCTAAAATGTTTTTTTGGCAGTTTGATTAGTATGGTACTGAACAATTAGACCAATTTTAACAGAATTATCATTTTTATTATATTAGCTTGACCTAATCATGAACAATTGATCTTTTTCCAATTGTTTATATCTGACTTTATTTGGGTGAGAAGTGTTTTATAATTGTGTTCATATAGTTGTTGAGTTTGTCTTGACAGAGACTCTCGAATATTTTATTTTGTCTACAATAACTTTAAATGCTATTTTTCTTTTTTATCTCTTGCTGATGGGCTTTGATGGCAATATATAGAAATGCTGATGATTTGTGGGGGTTTATTTTATATCCTGCAACTTTGCTAATATTAGGAATTGTTTCCAGTAGGATTTTGGATGATTTTTTAAGGATTCTCTTAATATATTATCATATCATCTGCAAAGAGTGATAGTTTTATATACTCATTGCCTATTCTAATTCCTTTAATTTCTTTTTCTTTTCTTTTTGCTAAAGCTAGCATTTCTAATACAATGTTGAATAACAGTGGTGTTTCACCCCTGATCTTATTAGGAATGCATTTAGCTTTTCTCCATTACAAATAAAGCTTATTTTAGCTTTTAAAGATAAGGTTTAAATGCTTATTATTTTAAGGAAAGCTCCAATTATTCCTTTGCTCTCTTGTCTTTTTTATAGAAATGGGTCCTGTATTTTGTTTAAATCTTTTTCAGCATCTTTTGAGATTATCGTGTGACTTCTGTTGGTGTTTTTAATGATATGGTCAATGATGGTAATCATTTTCCTGATATTGAACCAACTCTGCATTCCTGATATAAAGCTCACTTGCTCATATTGTTTTATCCTGAGAATAAATTGCTGTAATCTCTCTGCAAATATTTTATTTAAAGTTTTTGCATCAATATTCATTGAGAAAATTGGTCTATAGTTTTCTTTTTCTGTTTTGGCTCTTCCTGATTTATGTATCATTACCATATATGTGTCAAAGAAGAAATTTCGCAGTACTCTTTCATTACCTATTTTTTTCAAATAGTTTACATAGTATTGCAATTAATTGTTTTTTATGTGATTGATAGAATTCACTTGTGAATACATCTGGCCCTGGAGATTTTTTCTTAGGGAGTTCATTTACAATTTTGTAAATATTCATCCATTTGTCAGATGTGCATGCCCACAGTTGTGCAAAATAGTTCCTAATTATTGCTTTAATTCCCTTTTCATTGGTGGTAGTTCACTATTTTCCGTTTTTTGATTCTGGTGATTTGTTTTTTTCTTTCCTTTTTCTGATCAAATTACCCAAAGGTTTATCTATTTTGTTGTTATTGTTGTTGTTGTTGTTGTTGTTTTCATAAAACCAAATCTAAGTTTTATGTATTAGTTCAATAGTTTTCTTAGTATCTATTTTATTAATCTTTCCTTTGAATTTCAGAATTTCTAATTTGGTAATTAATTGGTGGGGTTTTAATGTGTCATTTTTCTAGCTTTCTTTAATTGCATACCTAATTCTCTGATCTCCTTTTTCTCTATTGTATTCATGTAGCTATTTAGAGATGTAATATTTCCCTAAAAATTGCTTTGGCTGCATTCCATTAGTTTTAGTGTGTTATCTCATTATTGTCATTTTCTTGAATGGAATTAGGGATTGTTTCTGTGATTTCTTTGACCCACTCATTCTTTAGAATTAGATTACTGTATTTCTAATTGGTTTTTAGTCTATCTTTCCTTGACCATCTATTGAATATAAATTTTTACTGCATTGAGGTCTGAAAAGGAAGCATTTACTATATCTTTCTTTCTGCATTTGATTGCAAAGTTTTTATGCTCTTATATGTGGCCAATTTTTGTATAGTTGCCATGAATTGCCAAGAAAAAGATGCATTGCTTTCTGTCCCTAATCAATTTTCTATAGATTTTCTAGATTTTCTAAGATCCTATTCACTTTCCTAGTTTCTTTATTGTTTATTTTGTAGTTAGATTTGTTTGATTCTGAGAGGGGAAGGTTGAGTTCCCCCACTAGAATAATTTTTCTATTTTTTCCTGTAATTGCCTTAAGATCTTTAAGAATTTGCCTTCTCTACCATTTGATACTTGCACATTTACTATCATTACAACTTCACTGTTTAGGATCGCCTTCATCAAGATGTACTTTCCTTCCTTAACCCTTTTAATAAGATCCATTTTTACTTTTGCTTTTTCTGAGATCAAAATTCCTATCCTTGAATTTGTTTCTTACTTCACCTGAAGCGTAATCAATCATTTTTCAGCTTTTTACCTTTATTCTGTATGCATCTTTGTGTCAAATGTGTTTCTTATAAACAACATATTGTAATATTCTGTTTTTTCCATTCTGCTATTTGATTTCTTTTTATGGGAGAGTTCATCCCATTCACAATTATGGTTATGATTCCCAATTCGATATTTCCCTTCATCCTATTTTCTCCCCTGTATATACTTTATTTTTGTCTTTCCACCCCAGATTTTTTTTTTTTTTTTAACCCATTCCACCTACTACTTTATCTTCTATCCCTTGTCTTTGCGGGGGATAGTTTTGCCTCTTCAGGAAACAGTCTGGTGTCTGGAAGTTTGCCCTGTAAGCTGGGACTAGAGGCTCCTCCCTTGCTGTGCTCCCCTATGGAGATAGGACTGAAGGTCTTAGTTACTGATTTTCTGTGATTAAGACATTTTCACAGGCTTTCTCACAATCTACCTAAGCTGGGGTGAACACTTTTTCACCCAGTGACACTGACTTTTCTTGAAGTTTTTCCAATCCAAATTGACTTTGAGAGTAATTTCTGTCATCTTCTGTTCAAAGTCTTGTTTTGATATGATTTTTGAGAGAAATGGGGAGAACTCAAGCAGCTTCCTAACTTTATTCCACCATCTTGGCTCCACCCTGGGGAAATTTGTTCCAACTCTTAATCAGTATTTTGTCTATTGTGCAACTTATTTACATCTATACAGTAAGCAGAAGGCCCTGGAATAATTAAAACATTCTTCTTATTGCCCCCTTGAAATTGAAATTCTTTTTTTTTTTTTTTTTTTGATGGAAAAATCAGTCTGTGAAATCTGGGCATTATAGGGCATAGAGATCAGAAATTCTTACTGTCAGCTTAACATGATTCCCTAGAGCAATCTGTATTCTAGATTCATCATTTGAATGATGTGGCTGATGATGTTAATGCTGACTATCACTGACTATAGTGGATTAATGTAACATGCCCACCTGGCAGTTACAATTACTAGTCTGCCCTAGGCCCAACAGAGTACCTTTGACCACTGACCTTTGCAGTGTCAACTCTACCTGGCTTGCCTACTCTGTGGCCTTCAAAGGTCTCTGGCCATGATCTCTTGAATCTATAGTTTAATAACCAGTAGCACACTCAAGAACAGCCATGTGTAATCTTAAAAGCCTTTATTATACCTACTCACATAATGCCCTGACTCGATACCCTGACTTGTCAGTTCCCTAGTGAACACCTGGTAAGAAGACCCACGTGTTCACTACCAAACTCCTTACTTCTCGGCTATCCATCCACTTGGCTTAGCTACCCCAGGTTAGGGAGCCAGGTTAAAGAGCGCCAGGTTAAAGAGAGCAACTGCTGTCTGCAGTGGGCTTATAAAGGGTCTGTGAGGTCACACACACAGCCAATCAGCGAGAGAGTCACCCATTATGAAGCTATCTCAATATGGACAGGATCCCACCTACATGGCAGTCCTAATATCCACAGAGATTACTTCCGGGCCACTCAATCTCCTGTTGCACTGTGGCTGCCCTATTAAAGGGCCCTTACAATTCCCTTCTCTTGTTTTGAGGGAACCACATCCTTACAGATTAAGAAACTGGACAGTGTTAGATTAGATTCAGGAAGGACTAACCTCAAATTGAACTTCAAACATTTATATCTGTGTGACCCTAGGTAAGTCTTCTCTCTCTAGGCCAATATTTATTGTGTCTATAGATAATAACTCTATATCTATCTCTCAGGATTATAATGAGGATCAGATTAAATAGCATATATTAAGTGCTTTGTAAATTTTAAAGTGCTATATAAATGTTAGCTATTATTTTAATGGCTGTGTAGTAAAAACTGCATTCAAGTTGTACATTGACATTTTTCCTATTTTTTAAGCTGAATTCCTGCTTTGAAACAGTAGATTCTAGGATTATCCTCTCTGAATTACTAAAGATGCCTATTTACTAATATTTATAGAAATATATCTAGCTTGATTTTTTCACATTTCACCCATAGAGGTCCTCTACAGTGCCCACTAGTTAGAAATACTCCCTAATTAGAGAAGAATTCAACATTTGTATTTGCAGTTTTTTTCCCCATGCTTCATACTATTGCCAAACCACTTCTCTTTATAGGTGGGGAAAGGAATAAGATTTATTTTCTTTCTCCTCAGAAAAGAAAAAAAAGTTTTTGTCTATGCAAGAGCAATAAATTTTCTTCATTTAAAAAACACGCTAAAAGTCTTATCTTTTGCTTCCCACTCTAAGAGGTTGGAGAATAAATGTATAAGGATAATTTTTTTGGTCTTTCCTATTTGCCCACAGATTCAGATGGCTCCATTGTGGAATACACTTATCAACAGTATATAAGACAATTAGTAATCTTGCTATTTCTGAAGAATGATATGTGATGTTAATAATGTGCATAAAAGTTTTCACAATCTGCTTTTGGTTCAGAGCTTTTTAAAAACTTAGTATGTTGGAGACAAACTCCATAGTGAATTCTACATAATGCTCATCTTCTTTTCCCCTTTTTATCTTTCCTAGTTCATGATGTCTTAACTGTTTTGTCTCCAGTGTGGAGAAAAACAACAATTCCTCTTAAATAATTAATAATCTATTCAGAAAAAAAGATTAATTCTTTTATTCAATATTCTATAAACATTTATTAAAGACCTGCTCTTAGAAAGAGAATGTGTCAGGCAAGGAGGCAAACAGATTAGGTAAGGCATGAACTTTGTTACTTATACAACTTCAAAATAGAAGAGTTGAAAAAAAATACTGACATTAGAGTCATTAAATAAACATTTATTTGCCAGGTTAGGAAAAGAAAGGAATAGAAAGAAAGAAAAGAAATGTCAAGCCTTCAAGGAGATTATGCTTTATCAGAGAGAGGTAAAGTATATCAAACATATCAGAACCATGGGAAAAAAACCATGGTACTGGGGGGAGGATGGGGAAGCAGCATCTAGGTGATCAGAATAGATTTCAAAGAGTTGGCTCATTTGTATTTGTTTTTGTTAAAATTTCAAATTTCCACAATTGTCTGCTCAGCTCAGATCTGACAACAGACTAGCAAGAATACACTGTAATGGTAACCCACTCCCTCATCAGGGTCCTAATCTCTTCTACTATGCTACTGACAGCATAAATAAGATTCAGGATTTGCAAATGTGTCTGTTTTGGTAAATGAATCCTGGAGCCAAATCACATCTCTGCATCCAGCCAGTGGCTGACAAATGTGCTTGACTCTTGTTGACACATAGCACATTCTTAGGCTGCAATTTAATTGGCATTTCTTGTGGGGTTTGTTTTTGTTTTTAAAAAAGAGGATGCCATAGAAGGAAGAAAACAAGTTAGCTGTAGGGATCAGATCTGAGCTTCATAGCTCTCTGTTTTGTGGCTGACTTGCATCTGTTCAAGTCGGTTTGTTTTATTAATGCTTACTGGCCTAAAGCTATCTCAGTGATGTTAAAGATGCAATGTTAGCACAGCACTGACATATAGATTTGTTTTCTATGAGAAAGAAATTAACGATTGTGCAGGATATTGAACGCCTGGCTTTTCTCCAGCTTTCTACCATCCAAGTTTAAAGATTGGAGATGTGATGGAGCTTAGAAAGTAGCACCCATGAGTATAAGCCTGTGAAAGAATCGCAACAGGAGGGGTAATGAGAAATGGAGAAAAGGTCAATGCTGAGATATTGACCTCATCCCAAAAGGTAGACTTACCTTTTCAGCATCAGTAAGAAGGAACTTAATCCAGAAAGAAAGTATAAACAAGGGGGACTACATGAGGAATACAGTGAAAGGAGTAATTTCTTGAATCCTCTCAACCTTGACAATTAATCATCATATTTCCTAAAGAGAGACTGTAAAAACTGTGCTTCTGACTGCACTAAAATGATACATGGATTTAGCTCCCAGACCTGACCACTTGGATGAAACCATGATTGGGGATGGGATAGAAGCTGTATCTGCATAAGTTCCGGTAAGCAATTCAAGCTGCAGAGGAGAAATTTCACTGGGATGTCATTATACCAGCAATTTAGGAAAGGTCAGAGAAAATCATGATATGCGTAAGAAAGATTCTCAGCAAACAAATGAAAGGAACAAATGAGACAACAGTGTTAAACATGTGAAGCAAAGTTCTTAAAAGATTTTAGTACTTAGAAACTGAGTCAATAAGTTTTGAAGTTAACTATTGAAGGAGAAGGAAGATAAAACTAAAATTACAACAGAGTGCAAGGGGACTTTCAAGTGATGAAATGGAAAAATGTTAGTTCCAGAGTCAGGATTCAAATTCTGCTTCAGATACTTCCTAGCTATATAAAGCTCAACAAGTCACTTAATCTCAGTTTGCCTTTGTTTCTTTACCTGAAGAATGGAGAGTATTAACATTATCTACCTCCTAGGACTGTTATGAAAATAAAATGAGACATTTGTTAAAAAGTACTTTATAAACCTTAAACAATTATATTAATGATTATGATCATGATGATATTTGGGTCTCAGAAATCACGAATTCAGGACCAAACAAGCAACAAGCATTTAATAAGACAAGTATTGCAATCTCCTTCCTTCAATAATCTATATAGATGCACACTGATTTTAAGCCAGTTTAGCTTTCTTTGAATTTTGCTCAGTTGGAGAGTCCTGATATCATTATACTCCTCACTATTTTTTATAGGCACAATGGAGTTTATGTAGCACTGAAAGATTATAGATAAGCCTACAAACTTGTTAGACTAGGAAATTCCAAAATAACTAGGTAGGACATCACCAAATTACAAATCCGTAGTGCAATCCAAATCTTAAGAAATGTGCAGAGTTTTTAGCCTCTCTTCTTTGATCAAATTTAATGCCTAGTTATCAGCGGGAGAGAACTCTAAAAATAGAAGAGATATATAACTCTACTTTCTGTTCCATAGAAATTTTATATAGCTCATCCTAAGGCAGAAGGAGCAGCTTGGTGATCTCAGAAAATGACTTTACTGCCTTAATTACCATGAGAATATTCAACAGTTTATCATTATATGGGGGTTTATATGACCTTCGACTCTTGCCAGCAAAGGATAATAACAACAACAAATCACATTTATCTAGCATTTTTGTGAAAATCCTGCTAAGCCTCAGCTCTTAAATGGTGACAATGTACTACCTCATTGAGTTGTTGTGAGGACCAAAAGAAATAATACAAATGAAAAAATTTTATTAAGGGGTTGTCCTAGGTCATGCACTTAGCAAGTGGCACAATCAGGATCCTAGGCAATACCTTCTGATTTTAATTCATGCTATTTACTACAAAATACTATCTCTATGAAATATAATGGAATATAAATGCTCTTCTTTGAGAGTCAAAGTATTAACCATATTAAGTATTTCCTTCTCATTTGTATCTCAGATACAAGGAATAATGGGTATTTATCTTAAGGACAGAATCACTAGGTAAAAACAATAATGATTAGAAAAATAATCAAATAATGGTAATAGTATACCCAAGATATTAGAGGCAGAGGGGGTGCCCTTATCACTACAGCTAATTTAAGATATAGGCTTTGAAAGAGAAAGGATAATATGTGAGAAGAAAATAACACCTCTGATCTCTCCAAGTCAAATACATTTTTCTAGATATTATTTAAAAAGTGAATCTATATTGAAGGCCAGTCAGATGGATGTACATATATTGAGAATCACATAAAGGGGTTAAGACTCATGGTAAATGGGACCAAAACAATGGATGATATAAGAATGTAAAACATTTTTAATTTCGATAAGAAGAATTAAACTTACTTTGCATGTCTCTAAAAAAAGGAATATTGAATGAAAGTCATGGAGAAATAGATTTTAGCTTCAAATATGGGGGAAGGGGGAGAAAACAATTTCCTAATCAGTAATGTTATCCAAGAGGAGAAAAGATTGCTTTTGTAAAAAGCAAAATATTTATAACCATAGACCCTTAAGTAGAAGCTGGATTATCACTTTTCATGGACGACAAACAAGTAATTCATATTTCATATAGGAACTGAAATAGATAAACTCTGAAATCACTTTCAAATATCAGATCATGTAATTATATGACTTAAACATCTTGGAATTTGGAAACCATTCTTAAAATCTTTTGGAATCTTAAAATTATATTCACATCCTGATATCTAACTCATTAGATAGTTCAGGTAACTGTATCTTTGCAATTTTATATTTAGAAATTAAAGTATCTTCAGTATACTATTATTAGTTGAAAAGAATAGATAGCATTTTTATGAAAGCAGAAGATAATCAACAAGTAGGAATCATCTCTTGTTTCAACCCTGGTTGTCAAACAGCAATACAATTAATATTACCCACACTAAGGACATTCTTTATATCACCAAGAACCTGAAATTAGAAGTAAAGCCAATGTTTTGTTTCATATGAAAATATTTTTCGAAAGAAATCATTTTTTCTAACATAATTCACACTTGATAAACATTTCTTTGTTAAAAGTCCATATTGCTTTTGTCATTCATCTTACTTGGTAACCCTCTGTTTAGAGCAGTTGTACCAAGTAAGGAACTTTCTAACTTGGAAATATGATAGAACTTGGAGTTAATACTAAAACTCTGCTAACCACTGAACTTTAACTTTTTCATTTGTAAAATGAAGTCAGTGGTTCCTATAGAACTTAAGTAAAAATATTGTTGTCAATATCATATGAAAAATTATTTCTAAAGTTTAAGACAGATTTGAATGGTAGTTATTCAGATAGTTGTTTTTTTCAGCACAATCTGAGATTAGTTATAAGTAATAACTCTACTTGTCACTGTAGAGACTTTTTTTTTTCCATTTCATCCTTTTTGTTCAATCTTTTTCCTTGATTCTTATAGTTTCTTTCTTCCTCATTCTTTCTCAGGAAGTGTTAATTTGTTTCACTAATGGATATCTTTAAATAAAACCAGAAAGGTTGCGGATTCCTGGCTTATAAAACATTTCCTAGTTATAGATTATAAATTTAAGTGACTGCCATGTTATTCATTCTGTTTCATTATTCACCCTTTCCAAACAAGATATGTAATTTGGAATCTTGCATGCTCTCAGATGTTAATACTCTGCAAACTTCAGGAGTGAAAATCCAATCTCATTTCCATGTGGAAGCATGTATTCTGTCTCCATATGTTATATTTGGAAGTAAAGGAATGCTGACCAAGCACTGATTTTACTGGCTTGCATCCCTCAAATTTTGTCCCTCCATCTGCTCTACTCATCCCACAGATTCCACATTAATCTCCCTCTGTTTTTTGCCCTCTGCATCGTAAGCAGCCTTGTAAGCATTGTAATTCTTGATTTTAATCATGTTCTTCCTGTGATGCTTTAGTTCTCAGAACTCTGAGCTACCACAGAGTCACCCAGATTAGCAGGTTTAGCTAATACTTACAAGGGAATTCAGAGCTTCACTTTAAAATCACTTGGAGTAATGACCATTTGACTTTCGGATTAATTCTAGCTACAAGTAGCTTATTTGTCTCACATATCAATGTCCCCAATTTCTGCCATGAGAGAACTCCCCTGTTTTTTATTGACTTTCAATTATGGTGATCTCACTTGCTTTCAGAGAATGAAAGTCAGTTGAGGTAAGTTTCAGAATTTACAACTGTCTGAGGAACTCCTCCTCTAATTGTCAAAAAGTAGCAACTCAGAAGAAGTTTGTCTGTCCTATATCACCCTTATTCTTTTGAATTGTGCATGCTGAGTTTGCAGTATTTTCTGATTGGTGTGTTCTTTTGGGCTCCAGATATTACCTATAGGTGGGGCAATCTTAGATCTTGGTTGACTCCAACTTGACCATCCATTTTTGTAGATGAGACATTTTCTCCTCCCTCTACTCCTTGGCCTCTTGCTAATTTAACTGATGCACCATGCATCTATCTTTAATCTGGCCAAATCAATTACAATTCTTGCAGGCAATAATTACCCAGGGAACTCCTAAAAAACCTAATTAATATGCAATCCTCACGATAAATTACACCTTTCCTTTGGTTTTATGTTCCAGAAAACTATTTTCAGATGAGAGAGGGAGAGAGGGAGAGATGGAGAGAGGGAGAGACGGAGAGAGGGAGAGAGGGGGAGAGGGGGAGAGGGGGAGAGAGAAAAAGAGGGGGGAGAAGGGATGGAGAGGGAGGCAGAGGGAGGGAGAGGGAGGGAGAGGGAGGGAGAGGGAGAGGGAGAGAGGGAGGGGAGCACCTTGCTTAGCTACTGCAAATACAATCCTGAAGCAGCTCTTAATTAGGTTTGGCAACGTCCTTTCTCCTGTTTGTCAGGAACAACCATGGGCTCAGTGCCAGGGCATTGGGCTATAGCCGCATCTTTGTTTGCCACATTTGTAAAGGCTGCCTGGACACCCAGAAGGCTTTGGACAGATATCCCAACATGCCAGAGAATTTAAATTTAGTTTTCTTGGTAGATTATTGTGAATGTGCTATGGAAGTCAAACAGCACATATGAGCAATTTTTTTTTAAATGGGAAGTAAAAGCAAAAGCTCATTTTTGACCTTTTGGCCACTCATGATGTATTAGTCATTGGATTGGCCTGAAGCATCATCCATCAAGGGCACTGATCAGAAAAGAAGGTCTGAGATAGCTGTTTCTTATTGCATTAGCAATAGACTTTGTGATCTGAGATCACTGGCCAGATTTCAGTTCTGACCACCAACAAAGGCATTATTTTATCCTTCACCAAATATCATCAAAAAATAATTTTTATTACTTACCAATTTTGTTTAAAGCAATGTGTTTGTGTGTGTGTGTGTGTGTGTGTGTGTGTGTGTGTGTGTGTGTGTGTGTGTGTGTAAATACAGATATAAAGATTTAGATGAGGAGTACAAATATTTCAAAAAACCGTAGTACCTGTCCTTGAAAAGTTTATATTTTCATAATGGGGTAACAAAGATGACAGTCCTTTATAATAGAAAACATTACATTATAAAGTGAGTTAGTGAATTTCAAAACAATATGATACATGAGGTCAGAGGTCATTAGGAATTTAAATGAATAAAGTTCATGAAGGATGTGACATTTTAATTGAGCTTTAAAGGAACTCAAGTTGTGACTACTGCGTCAGCACCCTGGATACCTTAGAATCAGCCAGAGTCAGGATAAGCAAAAGTCTTTATTCTTGGTCTTTAGCAGTAGAGGTGAAGGGGATGGACGTGTAGGATCTCTGCGATCTCACAGCCTCGTCTCTCTCCCAGAAATGACTAGCTAGTCTCACTGCACCTCCTAGTCCTTCACACAATTCTCTGTATGCACCAAATGATTGGGTCAGCACAGGATAGTGGGAAGGGCCATTTTCCAAGCATATTCTTATATTGTCCAATTAGCCTCAAGTGCTCGATTGTCCAACCTCAGTGTATTGACTCAAGAGTTTCAAGCCTTTACACAAGTCACAGGGAGAAGACATTCCAGGGCTAGGGCTAAGGTTAGTGTGAGCAAAATCAAGGAAGTTGCATATTTTGTTTTGTCATAGTTTGGAGTATGTAAAGGGAAGTCACATAAGGTAAAATTTTGAAAGGTAAAATTAAAATCAGGGCCCAGAATTCTAAACCAAGAATTTTTTAAAAACATGTTTTCAAGGTATTAAATTCACATAGTAGGAGTAGAAAACCAATGAAGATTTTTGTCTAGAAGAATGATAAGAACAAATATATGCTTTAAAAAAGATTAGTTGTTTGTTATAGGAATCATTGAAAAAAGACCCTGATGTTGAGAAAGATTGAAAGCAAAACAAAAAGGGGATGGCAGAGGATGAGATAGTTTCATGGAATTATAGAATGTGAATTTGGTCAGATTTTGAGAGATAGTGAATAGAAAAATTTGGCAGGCTATGTCATGAAGAAGCAAAGATGATTAATAAATGAATAATAATAACAATGGTTGAAGGCCAGATTTCAGGCATGGGTGAAGAAGGAGTGACTGATAATATAAAATTGAAGAAATGTGAGGAAATTACTTCAGTAGTTCATTCAGATGTCAAAACATAAGGGCAGATTCTAAGGTGCTAACAGTGAGATTAAAGAGGAAATGGCTGAAGGTACCTTGCCAGCATTGAATCTAGAGGATTTTGTAACTAGTTTTGAGATATAGGTGATAATTTTAAGGTTACAAACATTGAGAAGTCTAGATATGAAGCAGGCAAAGATGAAAAAATATACATCTGGGAACAATCTACAGTAATTGAAATCAAAACGTTGAATGAATTTGCCAAGAGAGTGAAGAAAGAAAAGAGGACCCCTGAAATAATCCATATTGAAAGGTTTGAGAGAAGGGGAGGAACAATTTAAAAATCATAGCAACAGAGATTTAGACCTGGGAACAACCTTAAAAGGATCATACGGTCTAAACACTGTCACTTTATAAAAGAGGAAATTGAGGCCAAAAGGAGGGTTAAATGACTTGTTCAAAGTCATGCAATTAGTAATAGAAGCAGGTTTTAATCCTAGATCTCCTAGCCATGAAGCCATCTCTTAGTGATGAGCCATGCGACCTCAAATATAAGTTCTAGGTGTTGATGTGAAAAATATCAAACTTATAACCATGTTAAAATTTGGAGGTAACGCATTTTAGAATAGGTTCCTTTAGTGAACAACACCTATTGTTGCAATTTTACTCAGCATAAATCCTGAGACAAAAAGAGGAAAGAGGAAAAAAAAAGCAATTTTATATGAACTCAGATAAAGAATCATGGGATTTGCAGGTGTAGAAAAAATTCTAACATATCAGAAGGGTGACGAAGCAGAGAAGTAAGTCATAGAAACTTGTGAAGCTTTCTTCCCTTTTCAGTCAGTTGGGAATATTTAATAACAACAACAATAACTATAATGGTTATTGGTTTGTGGTTTATATCAAATAATATAATATATAATATGAAACTTTTCAAACCCTAAAGTCATATATAAATGCAAAGAAGGTTCAGAAAGTCTTCCTTTTTATCTAAATTATAATTGTGTTTGTTCTTTGGCTATTTTGTGTATAGTAGAAATAGGGAAGAATATAGTGAGAAAAATGACAATAAAATCAGAAACACCTGTGTTCAAATCCTGCTTTTTGACACATACTAGCTGTGTAACCCATTAACTTAAATTAACTTCAGTTACCTTTTTCAAAATGTAGAGCACTGTTGCTGATTTGTAGTTCTACCAGGAGTTTTTTCACTGATAGTGGGAGTAGGGAGGTGGCTGGTGAGAGGGATGGGATGTATCCCTATACCAATTAAATAATATAGTACAGATAATGAGAAAAATAGATTGTCTTTGCAAAAATAATAACTGTCACCCCTTCTTCGTGTTATCCATTTATTATTCACAACAACTATGTATGTATTATTATTAATTCCCATTTTGTTATTGCTATTTTGTCATTTCAGTAACATCTGACTCTGTGAATCCATTTGGTACTTTCTTGGCAAAGACACTAGAGTGATTTCTTCTTCAGCTTTTTTATAGATGAGAAACTAATGTAAACTAAACTAACTAAAATTAAATGACTTGCTCAGGATCCCACAGTTAATAAATATCTGAAACAGTATTTGAACTCACAAAAATGAGTCTTTTTGGCTCCCTGTGCTCTATGTACTATACCAATTAATTGTTCTCAACTTCCATTTTGCAAATAGAAAAGTGTGTTTAAGTCACTGATAGGAGTATCTGAAATAGAATTTGAACTTGTTTTTTTTTTTTCTGACACCAAACCCAGTGCTACTATCTAGTACACTAAGAGCTTCTTGAACTAGACATTTTCAATTCAGTTAATTTCTTCCTCTATTCTCCCAGTGTAAAATATCTTAAAAATTATGCATTTATTAAAAAAACATGGAATTGCTTCATAGACATACAACATTATAAGTTTTCTTAGTTGGGCTTCTAGAATATAAAGCAAGAAAACTTATGGGTCCAACTCAAATGGAAATCAGGCAGCTAGAAGATTTGAGTCAGGAAGACCTGTTTTCAAATCCACCTTCAGATAGATACTCAAGAAGTCCCTTAATCCCTGCTTTCCTTGGTGGTGAATACGTGACTCAAGGGTCCTGAACCTTGAGTTAGAAAAATCTTAATTCGAAGGCGACTTCAGACATTTACTGGATGTGTGACCCTTTGCAATTCATCTAAGTTCTGTTTGTCTTAATCCATTGGAGAAGGCAGTGCCAAAACATCCCAGTATCTTTGCCAAGAAAACTCTATGGCCAGTACTAGTATTATATCATCCACAGGGTCACAAAGAATCAGATATGATTGAATTACAACAACAACAAAATTCCCAAGTGGTTTTCAGTGCTCAAATGGAAATTGAGAGGATAGGATTTTGTTTGAAATTGTTGAAATAGTCCTATAACTAGTTCTTTCTCAATGAAAGAGCATAAGGTATCCATTTTTCCTATGATGGCACTAGTCACTTTTGGCTCTCAGGAGTTATATCAGCCAGTGCTTTCATGACTCTCAGTGAAGTTGTGCCATAATTTTTAACTAAGCTTTTGTAAATTTAATTAAGCTCCCCAAGTTTTGATGCCAATAAGTACTAGACATTATGAAGAGTTATAAGAGACTTATGAAGAGTTGGATTCAACAACCTGGCTATTATACAATTTTATCAAGGTTACATGAATTAAGAAGAAAATACTTGTGATTTATTTATTTCTACACTAGTATTACTAAGTAATTGAGTAAATAGAATTAATAATATTTTTTTAAATTAGGAGAACATGATACAAAATAATATTTATAATATCTCATTTCTATTTAATTCAGTCAATCAAACATTTATGGGGATGTTACTATGCTAGATACTGAGTATTCAAAGACAAAAAAAAATCCCTGCCCTCAATGAATTTACAATCTATTACAATCATATTCATACATAAATAGATTGAAGTTATATGAGTAATGTTAAATAATCACTGCTGGACCGGAATGTCTTTGGCCATTGTATCTACTCCCAATACCAAATGGATTCATTTTTAGGGATCTGGCCTTTAAATTACAGGTGGAAGTTTCTTGAATTCTTTGGTTCATTAAATCCTCACCCCACAGTTACAGGGACAAATTATTTAAAGCTTAGATTTTTGGTTCATGCCTAAATCTCCTGATATGTACAAAGAATAAAGGGTACCTAGTGTGTAATGTAAGCATGTATGGGACAGGTGTATATTTTCTACATCAAAAAAAATATTGAAATGAAAGGCTCATGGAGTCATTGGGAGAACCTCTTAAAAGAGTATCCAGTAACTAAACATAGCTACCATCTGTTAGAATGATGATATTTCATCCTCATTAGAGCATAAATGAGTTTGTTAGATGATTAATTAGATATTTTATGTTTTACCTGGTTGTAATCTTCTTTCTTCTTTATAGTAGGTTTTCATATTCAAAATATATGCAAAGATAGTTTTCAACATTTGCTCCTGCAAAATCTTGTTGCAAAATTTTCTCACTTTCTCCTTGTCTCTCCTCTCCTCTATACAGCAAGCAGTCCAATATAGATTAAACATATGCAATTTTTCTAAACATATTTACACCTGTTCTGCCATACAAAAAATTAGATCAAAAAGGAGAAAAAAGAAAGAAAAAACAAGCAAGCAAACAACAACAACAAAAAAAGATGAAAATATTATGTTCTGATCCACATTCAGTCTTCATAGTTATCTCCCTGGATGCAGATAGCTCTCTCCATCATAAGTCTATTGGAATTGGCCTGAATTATGTTGAAAAGAATCAAGTCCATTACAGTTGTTCATTATATAATCTTCTTGTTGCTATGTACAATATTCTTTTGATTCTACTCATTTCACTTATCATCGGTTTATATAAAATTCTCCAGGCCTTTCTGAAATCATCCTACTGGTCTTTTCTTATAGAACAATTATATTCCATTGTATTCATACAGTATAACTTATTCAGCCAATCCGTAATTTATGGGCATACACTCAGTCTGAACTTCTTTTTTAAAATCCATATTTTTTTTAGCAAGTCAGGCCTGGGATTTGTTCTCATTGGTCTTGTCTTCCAATGAAGAAACTCCACTTGATTTGCAGTTAGCATCACTAAATGGAATTAAGATGTCTAGATCTTTTATATTCATGAAGTCCTTTCTAAGTTTGGAAATATTCACCTCAAAGTTGATAGTAAGCCAGCTACACAGAAAAGAACATATAAAGTATAAAAACATTGTGAAAATACCTGGTGTAAGATCATATAATGAAATCTTGTTCCTTGAGATGCAGCAATATCCTTCACTGTAAATCTCTGGCAAATATACAATGTCTTCTAGAGGACTGAAGCCCAAAGGGGATAGAAATTATTTGTCCATTTAACAGAATGAACACCCCCTTCCCTCCCATTGTCACAGAGTAATTTGGAAGGGCATTAAAGTTTTAATGCATTGATTCATATTGCCATATCCTGAAGGTACTGAGGCACTATAACAAGAACAAATCAGGATTCTTGTCATCCTCCAAAGGCCCAAATGCTTAGTTGTAATATCCCTGGAATATGAATATGAGGAAGTTTTTAGGGTTCTCATAACACATAGTACCTCAGACATTTCAACTTCTGATATATAAATACAAGGTAATTTGAGAGGGAAAGGTAATTTGAGAGCAAGGGATCATGAAATGTCAGTGTAGTCTTCTCAATGATGCAGTGATTCGAAATCATTGCAATAGACTTGGGATAAAAAATTTCATTTACATCTACAGAGACCTTAAGCTAACATTTAAAGAAACCTAGGGATTCTATGGGGCAGTGATTAAAAAAAAAGTTCATTCTAGATATGAGTACTTTCCTGAACAAGGACCTTAATACAGAACATGTTGAGTCATGTTTGAACAACAACGCATAAGCCAATTTAATTGGATTATAGAGTGTATGAAGGGAATAATGGGTTAGAAGTCAGAAAAAGGTAGTTAGGAGTCAGATTGTAAAATAATTCAAAGTCAGTAACTTTAAAGTTGACTTTTTGTAAAAATTTCCCTGTTGGTTAGCAATCTTTATTCACTGACTCCTTGTTATGAACTCTTCCTAGAAGCGCCTATAACAGGACTCTAAAATGTTCAGATTTCATTGGACAATAATGCATAACAGTATTTTAAATTGGACAGCCAAAATTAAGATTAAATCAATTTATCTAAATTAATAATACTCGTATTTGATTAAAACAGTCTTCATTCCAGAATTATCCTTGCTCTGCCTGAAGTTTCCTTCTAATTCCTTTTCAAGTTTTTCAGTTTCTCAGTTACCTCAATCAGAATGTCTTCTTTAGCTTTCCTGTGGGTACTAAGATGGTTCCCTCAGTTAATAATCTTATTGATGGTATTGTTTTGGAGGTGTCCTCCCATGAAAATTGATATATTCAAAGCAGAGTTATCTTTATTCAACCTATTCTAACATAATTCATTAGCAAATTTCTTTATTTCTTTTAAAGCTTTCATTGTAATTTCATAGTTTCTTCTTATATCTCACAAACTAACACTGCCTGTTCAGCTGAGATACTCCTTAAAAAGCCAAACTTCCCCCCTTTTATTTAACAATGTGTGTACATGCTTTCACCACTCCAAATTTTCCTATTCTGCTCATATGACTCTTCTAACAAATATTTATATTTTATGTTTCACCCCATTTTTTCAATAGTTACAATGACATATGTGAACAGATACTCATTGCATATTTGAATCACTTTTAGATAATGACATAATTTGCAGACATCCATTCAAGTCAAATCAAATCAGAAAGCATTTATTAGAATGTACCACTCCTACAATAAGTACTATGTTGAGAGAGAAAGAGAGAGAGAAGGTGGAGGAGGAGGAGAAAGGAAAAAGAGGAGGGAAGAGGAAGGGAGAGACAAGAGACAAGAGACAGAGAGACTAGAGAAGTAAGAGAGGAAAGAAGGAAGGAAAGAAGCAAGGAAAGAAGGAAGAAAAATGCTTGCCTTCAAGGAACTTATATTTCTCCATGCTAATACTGCTTTATTTTTGGTAAAGCAATGTACTTTAGTTCGTGACTAAGATTGAAATAAAATATTCACATAATCATTACACAGTTGCAGTGAACATTCCTCCCTCAAGGAACATAACATGGCAGGCTCACTCTCAGCTATTTCCTTTGTAACTAAGTCACCAGGTCATCCTTCTATAATTGAGATTAAAATCTTTTGCTCTTTATACTCGTTTAAATCTCCTATATTGTCAAATGGTAAAGAACATTGATTTTGCTCTTATAGAAAAAGCACCCATAGAAAATTTAAGAAAATGGTTTTTAAAAAAAAAATTAGGAACCTGAGAAAATGTTGGAAATGTGGAACTATAGAACTTGTTTTCAGAGACAACAGAAAGGAAAAAAGAAACCCTCTCTTTAACATTATAAACAGACTTACAGATGAGTTTTTAATAGTCAAGTCCTTCTATTGAGCAACTACTTTTAGTGGTAATTCACTAAGCGCTCCCAAGCTCATATTCTACAAGTTAATATGATCATTTAAACAGTTGAATTTATTACAGTCAGTATCATGTGACAGATGTTCAGTTTTTATCCTGAAGTGGTTAAATCAAAGCTTAAGATCTATATTTACAATTCAGCTGCACTGGTCTAAGAAAGTAGGAGAGATCCTGAACTGGGAAAAGAGCAAAATTTCCCTGAATTTAGAAAGGTACCTCTCCACTCATTTATTCAATACATTTATTGAATGAATCATTGCCTTGTGTAAAGCAGTTAGTGGGAAAGTAAGTGATTATAAGACATGAACTCTGATGCTCAGGTATTTAATTTATGATAATCCTTTGGTCAAGTGCTACTTCCATTAATTTTTCATTTCATGTGTGTTTTCTTAAAGTATTGAGTATTGTTTATGTATCTGTTGGATGTAGATGCTGGGTGTAGTTATGGTGAAAAGTTGGTATGGATGTTTGATTTAATAATTTAAGGAATGATCATGAACAATGCAAATAACTATATCCGCATTTTCTCATTTTTTAGTATTCTTATTCCCAAGATCACATACAAATGAAATAGTGAGATAATAGTAGAGAATTACACCCTCCAAGTGTTGTGTAAATAAACTACTTTAAAATGTTTTTGTTTTTTTTTTTTTGAGTCCTTTCTGACTCTTCTTGACCTCAGTTCTGGTTTTCTTGCCACATAAACTGGAGTGGTTTGCCATTTCCTGCTCCAGCTCATTTTACTAATGAAGAAACTGAAGCAAATAGGGTGGAAGGACTTGTCCAGAGTCAGGGTCACAAAGCTAATAAAGGTCTGAGGCTGGATTTGAATTCACAAAGATGAGTCTTCCTGATTCCAAAGCTATTTACTGCAACACCTACCTTCACCTTAAAATCTATGTGTGTGTATTTTATTGTTATTATTATTTTTTATAAATGGTATAATGAAAGGTTCTTAGAGAGGAAAAGATAGGAATCAAATTGTTAGGTATCTTAAATGCTGACTTATCTTCAGTAGCATAAACAAATTCCTCCAACCATTACCACTGCCACACACCAAAAAATACCTTTTTAAATTAAAACTATTTGGATTTCACTATTTTAATATAAATGCAAATTAAAAAAATAATTTATATTTGTTTGAATAAGTTACTATAAAGAAAGTCTAAATTGGAAAATATAAAATGCTAGGGAAATATGATAAATGTTCTTGGTTAAAATGATTGTTTCTTATACTAAGTATGCACTTTTCCTGTTCAAATTGAGTGTGGTCCTATAAGCTCCTCTATTCATTTTATGTAATATAATCATAACAATGTTGAAGATATCTATTTATTTTCATAAAAACATTAAACTGAATAAAGAAACTATGAAAACTTATATGGGAATAAGTAAGAATAATGTTATCCTATATCTGCCAAAATTAAAACCATTACAAGGAATTCTTGTGCAGTGGTCCATAGTGGTGAACATTAGGAGAAGAAGTGATTAGAGGGGAAAAACCCTCTCCCTAATCTCTTCCCTCATTCTCAGCCCTCAACACAAAGTGTTGGGTATCAGAGAAAAGTCTAAGTTTCTCTTCCCTTATTATGACTCTAATCAACACAGCTATGAACCAATGTGAATACCAGTAAAAACAAACACTAGTGATCTTATTTTTTTATTGTTTGTTTGCTTTTGGAAGGAAAATGGAAAGGAATTTTTACTTGACATATATTTTAAAAATTATAAATAACAATTGTCTAATAATAAAAACAAACATTTGCCTAATACCCTGAAGTTTACAAAGCAATTTTTAATAATTATTTCATTTGATTTCAAGTAGAATAAGATTCACAATAAACTTGTTATATTCACTATCTCATATGATCATTTCAACCTTTGAGTTAAGTAAGTGTGGTATGTGATTTTGGAAAAACTATTGAAATTTTAGTCAGAAGACCTGAACTTGATATTTGGCTTTGTCACTTATGCCTTTATGCACTTATACCATAGTCTTGTATGCCTTTGGACAACTCATCTAAATGTGTTAGACTAGATCAGGAGTATCAAACTCCTGTGGGCCTATGAGCCTAAGTCACCACAAAATTTTTGAGTATTGGAACTGGATTAAAATACAATAGGCAAATGTTTAAAAATAAAAATAAATACCAATAAAAAGAAAATATCACCATAATAGTGATTTGCGATTATGTACATTAAAATTTGTCTTCAGAGATCCATTTCTATTTGAAGATTTCACCTTTGGATTAGATATCTCTAAAATTCCTTCTTGCTCTATATACTTAAGCCCTACTTTGCAGATGAGGTAGTAGTACTAGTATTTAACCCTGGGTCTTCCAATGTCCAATCTAAATATATATATATTTTTTCCTTCAGTAGATAAAAGAGTCTCATGAGATCTGGCAGCCATCCAAATTTTTAGCATTGCCTCAACATTTAAAGAGAAAAGAAATAAATAAAAACATATACAAAATTGTGTTTTAAGCAGCATCAATATCAAGGAATGTTACAGGCTATGTTTTGTTCACCCTGTTAGCATGCAGAATTATTTTGCACTACAGAAAGCCATCTTTTTCCATCCAAGAAAGCAAACAAAACAAAAAAAGCAGAACTAATTAAGATCGTCATATCTCAATAAATATGCAAATGAAAAATCAAAACAAAGAAATTCTATTTATCACATCATAAAGTTGCAAATTGCTATATAAGCTGGTGGGGAAGGACTGCAAGGGATAGAGACTATTTCAATAGTTTTGCCTAGCATTGGAGTAAGTAGCTATGTTTATAAGTATATGCATATATACATATAATTATTAATATTAATATCATTATTAAGGGTAATTATTAATATTATTAACATTCTTTAAGAATAAAATGTTCATGTTTCTACAGCTGCCAATGTTAATGTTCTCTGTTTTAGATTATATTCATATGATGGCAAGTCATACAGTAAGTTCATAACAGACTTGAAATGTCATTTTATCTATTGTGTCATTTGAGCCCTATAACAATACTGCAAGGTAGTCACTATTTAAAAAGATAATATTCATTATTTAATGATTATGAAACTTACTTAAATAGTGATTTGCTCATGATTACAAAGCTAACAAGTGTCAGAAGCAGGATTTGAACTTACTTTGCTTCTTTTTACTCTATCACTGGTTCTGGAATCCTAAGACTAGTTTATTGGTGGCTTGTCAATGGTTGTATGAACAATTGGATAAATTGGATAAAGGGAGTGAGAGAATGAGAAATTAAGAATTACATTTATATTATGAATGTGGGTAACAGGAAAACTGGTGATGTCATTAATAGGAAAATTAGGAAAGGGATAGGTTTTGGGGAAAGATAATATATAAAAAGTACCAAAGATTACATTGTCTAAAATGGATTATACCAAGTGAACCTAATTTCATTTGTAGAATGAGGGGATTTTATAGTGCTAGTTTATTTCAGTTTTAGTAAAGCATTTAATAAAATATTTTGTATGATTCTTATAGAAGAAATAAAAACTTGGTAGCATTGAAATGAGATGTACTTGAAATTCAAGGAGTAGTAAATACTCTTTTTCCTTATAATTCTGATTGGAAGTCTTCACTGTAGTGACTCAGATATCTAGCCTGTATTTAAAAACAAAACAAAACATTTTTATTAATGGCTTTCACAGCAGCTATGTGGTACACCGGATAGAGTTCTAAGCCAGAAGACATTAGTTCAAATCTGATCTCACATACTAGGGTGTGTTCTGGATAAGTCATGTAGTCTCTGTTTGCCTCAGTTTCCTCATCTGTAAAATGGAGATAATAATTTCACCTACCCCCCCAAGGTTTCTGTGAATAATAATATAAGATGTTTAGTATAGGACCTGGCAGAAAGTAAGTGCTATATAAGTGTTAGCTATAATGATCTTTATGTAAAGGGGTAAAAGATGAGTTCATCAAATTTTTAGACAATGCAAAGCTCCAAGGCATAAAGAGATAATTGGATAAGGAAGGATATAAGCAAGAAACCCTTGAAAATTTATAACATTAGATTCAATTGAATAAAACAAAATTCAATAAGTACAAATTCAGAATATTACACTGGTATTTACATCATGATTGCCAAAATTATAAGATGAAGGAGACATAGCTAAATAGAAAGTTTTAATAGACTGTAAGTCTCTCCTGAGGAAGCCAAATAAACTGAATGCAGTTTTGAAGTACATTATGAAAGGCTGCCTTAAAAGAGGCAAAACTTTCAGGAACAAAAAGGAGGAAGAATTCCTCCATACTGTGTTCTCGTTAGACTCTATCTAGTATACTGTGTGCATAATAATTTAAGAAGAACATTGACAATTTAGAGAGAATATGGAAGAAGTAAACAAGAATGTTGAAGTATCATGTTATGTCGTTAGTGTTGATTGTCCTTTATTTTTTTTCCTTCTTAATTTTATATACCCTTTGTATTCCAAATAATTTTATCCCTCTCTTCCTATCACCCATCCCTTAGATGACAAGTAATTCAACATATGCTAAACATATACAATTCTTCTATTCATATTTCCACAATTATCATGCTGTACAAAAATCAGATCAAAAAGGGAAAAAATCAGAATGAAAAATTACAAACAAATAACAATCAAAAGTGAAAATGTTATGTTGTGATCCACACTCAGTTCCCAAAGACTTCTCTCTGGGTGCAGATTGCTCTCTTCATCACAAATCATTGGAACTGGCCTAAATTGTCTCAATGTTGAAAAAGAGCAACATCCTTCAGAATTGATCATTATATAATCTTGCTATACCTATGTACAATGTTCTCTTGGTTTTACAGACTTCATTTAGCATCAGTTTATGTAAGTCTCTCCAGACCTCTATGAAATCATCCTGCTGATCATTTCTTATATAACAATAACATTCCAACTGAGTGGATACCCATCATTTGGAGAATGGCTGAATAAATTGTGGTATATGAATATTATGGAATATTATTTTTCTGTAAGAAATGACCAGCAGGATGATTTCAGAAAGGCCTGGAGAGATTTACGTGAACTGATGCTAAGTGAAATGAGCAGGACCAGGAGATCATTATATACTTCAACAATGAAACTATATGATGATCAATTCTGATGCACATGGCCCTCTTCAACAATGAGATGGATGAAATCAGTTCCAATAGAGCAGTAATGAATTGAACCAGCCACACCTAATGAAAGAACTCTGGAAGATAACTATGAACCACTACATAGAATTCCCAATCCCTCTATTTTTGTCCACCTGCAGTTTTGATTTCCTTCACAGGTTAATTGTACACTATTTCAAAGTCTGATTCTTTTTGTACAGCAAAATAACTGTATTTAATTTATACTTTAACATATTTAACATGTATTGGTCAACCTGCCATCTGGAGGAGGGGGTGAGGGGAAGGAGGGGAAAAATTGGAACAAAAGGTTTTGCTATTGTCAATGCTGAAAAATTACTCATGCATATGTCTTGTAAATAAAAAGATGTAATAAAAAAGAAAAAAAGAATAATATTCATACCATAATAAAATAAAAAAGCATAATATTCACATACCATAATTTATTCAGCCGTTCCCCAACTCATGGGCATCCTCTCAGTTTCCAGTTCCTTGCCACTACAAAAAGGGCTGCTACAAACATTTTTGCACATGTGGATCCTTTTCTCTCCTTTATGAACTCTTTGGAATACAGGCCCAGTAGAAACACTGAAGGATCAAAGGGTACAGCCCTTTGAGCATAATTCCAAATTGCTCTTTAGAAGAGCTATATTAATTCACAACTCCACCAACAAAGTATTAGTTTCCCTGTTTTACCATGTCCCCTCCAACATTCATCTTCATATTTTCTTGTAATCTTAGCCATTCTGAGAGATGTTTTAATACTACATATTTGTCTTAATTTGTATTTTTCTGACTAATAGTTATAGAAGGCTGCAACTTTGGAGAAGTATACTTGAAATAAGGATACTTACAACAAGGTGTTAACTAATTGATGAGATGAAAATTCTCTAGTATTGAGTACTTAGTATGGTGATGCAATATATGCTGTAATGATGTAATTGCAATAGGGTATTTAAGGGCTGAGAACACTGGAAATGAGACATTACATTTTTGACCATGGTGGCTCTCCTGCCTCCTGCACTCCTCCACTAAGATCAAGACTGGGTTAGATTGTAACAAACATAGACTGAAGGAGACAATAAAGACTCTAGAATTTATTCCTGACTATTCTCATGGTGTCTATCCTTCTGAGACCAAAGCCCATCCAGAGGATCTCCAGAAAGCTAGCATGAACATTACAAATAGTGATTTAGAGCATTTTTTCATATGACTAAACTGATTTCAATTTCTTCATCTGAAAAGTGTCTGTTCATATTCCCTTGACTATTTATCAATTTGAGAAAGACTTGAATTCTTATAAATTTGAGTCAATTATATATGTATCAATTATGTATGTATTTTAGAAACAAAGTCTTTATCAGAACCCTTGGATGTGAAAACTTATTCCCAGTTTACTGCTTCCCTTCTTATCTTGTCTGCATTTGTTTTCTTTGTATAAAAACTTTTTAACTTAATATAATCAAAATTATCCATTTTGCATTTCATAAGGTACTTTAGTTCTTATTTAGCCACAAATATTTCCTTCTCCACAGATCTCAAAGTTTTTATTTTTCTAATTAGCTTATAGTATCACTATATCTAAATCATGAACCCATTTTGACCTTACCTTGGTATATGGTATTAGGTGTGGGCCAATGCTTAGTTTCTGCCATACGACTTCCAGTTTTCCCAGAAATTTTTGTTAGTGGGTTCTTATCCCAGAAAATGGGATCTTTAGATTTATGAAACACTAAATTACTATAGTCATTGACTATTGTGTCTTATGAACATAATCTTTTCCACTAATTGACTATTCTATTTCTTAGCCAATACCAAATGTTTTGAAGACCACTGCTTTACAATAAAGTTTTAGGTCTGATACACCTAGACCATCTTCATTTGCATTTTTCCATTAATTTCCTTGAAATTCTTGACTTTTATTTTTCTTCCTGCTGAACTATGTAATATTTTTCTAGTTCTGTAAAACAATTTTTTGGGAGTTTGATTGTTATGGAACTGAATAAGTAGATTAATTTAGGTAGACTTGTCTGTCATTCTTGAAGAGGACTGCTAATAATAGGAAAATGATTATTGGCTTGCAAATGCGTTGGATTTAGGTGAGATAGACCTGTGCAAAGTCACTAACCTGATTTTCTCCTCTGGAGCCATCTGGGTTCAATGGCAGATCAGAATGATTGGAAATGGCCCCAGATATAGTGGAAATATTTGGACTTTTTAAGGTAATGTCTTTGCAGGTCTTAGTTTGTCTGAAGCCATGCCCATCAAACCATATGAAAATAGGCTGAAGGAACTGGGAGTATTTAATTTGGAGAAAGAAAGACTCATGCAAACTCAAAATATCTGGATATTAAGATGTTTACAAGAGCAGGAGATGTCTAACATAATGATGTTTCTTATTTTTTCTATTAATCTTGTATGAGATCAGTTCATTCCTTCTTCATAAATTTCTAATTATCAAAAAAGAGGGGAAAAGAGATTTGGTGAGATACAAAAGATAGAGGTATGAGAGGAAGAGCAATATGAGAAAGTAGGTAGTATGAACAGGAGTAAACAATTATCTTGAAGGTGCTGAAGCTTTAATTAACATGATTTATCATTTTTATTCTAATATCTCTTTTGCAAAGAAAGCTACACCTAATGGCATTGGTAGTTTTCTTAGAGGAATGAGAACTGATTCTTTTTTATGTATTGAACAATGACCTTCAGAGCCCTTTAGAAGGATCTCATCTTTAGAATTTCATGTGGTATTATTGTTTTGATACTCCCAGCATTTGCAAAATAAGGTACATTTAAAAGATGGAAAAATACTTAGAATAAATTGTGTAAATGTAAAGGTAGAAATCAGATTCATTTATATTCCACAAACACTGATTAAATACACACTACCTGACTGGAACTATGGAGGATGTTCATGAGTGCAAAACATATATCTGACCTACAGAAGTTTATAAATGTGCTAAATACAAGATCAGATACATAAAATGATTTCCTAATAACACAAGACAGCATAGATCCCCCAATGAGTGTTAGGAATAATAAGGGCTTTAGAATATAGAGAAGGGAGATATTTGTGTTGGAAAATGTAATAAAGGAAAGCTTCAGGAAAAAGGTAGTTTGTGATCATTTCTAAGAACTGTCAAGGAGCCATTTCATTTTTATTCTTAGACTTGAATGCATTTTAGATCAGTACAACCAGGCTTTGTACTGAATGATCTATATGGTGATTTCTATGGATGTTGGCTCTGGACCAGAGGAAACTGGCAGTTTGCCTATATTATAAAGAAAAATGTTTTCTGATTTTTCACTCCCCCTTTCATTCACACACTCTCTATATTTTTTTTCTCATTTTTCTTTTTGGATTTGATTGCATGATCACATTGTATCTCCCTGATAACATTGTTTTTTCCTTATTCGACTACATTTAGAATCTTCTTTGGCGACCAATTTTTTTTTTTTTTTTTTTTACATACATAGGTCAGAAGTTTTATAAGGATAATATAATAGTCTACAAAAATAAGAAATTGTAGATGGCATAGTAAACCTTTAATGATTTGAATTTTGGATTTGGAAAGGACCTCAGAAACCACTGACACGGTTTTACAAAAAGGGTCTATATGGGAATGAAAAGAATTTGTTTCTCCTTTTAATTCTATCCTTTTATTTGTAATATTAGGCAAGTTATTTATTTTTAATACTCATCTCCAAAGTCTATAAAATGAAGGAATTCTGAACTTATATAATATTGAAAGCTTTCTTCTCCAGCACTCTGTAATTCAGTTCAATTCCTTATTTTCAGCTAATTTGGAAAATGTAAGTTTGTTTTATTATTCTTTTTTTTGTTTTGGCTTTTCTTGTACTTTGTAATATATGACTGGTTCATTTATACCATTAAAAAGTATTTTGAGAAATACTAAACAACAGTGACAACAATGACAAAACAAACTTCCTGGTCTCCAAATAGAAGCCCACAGATTTCCTAGGTGTCATATCACACTAGGGTGTTTTTTCTTCCTATTCTAATAATATATTTGCATCTCGATGTTCCTTCTGACTGATTTCTGAGCACTCTGAAATGGAGCCAGGGAAGCTCAACAACATTGATTAGTCAATTATTACACTTAGTGACAGGTAAAACTTTTAATTTTCATACAGATGATCCCACCCAAAAATTGAATGGATCATCCAGCCAAGTACTCTTCTGGTAAAGATGGCAAGAAGAAAGAAAACGGAAAAGTTGAAAATTATTTCCCTTTACTAAGTCACCCACATAGTCTGATGCTGCATGCATCATTGTTTTGTTTATTTTTGATTGTTTTACAATTGTGTCTAATCTCCATGACCAAGTTTGGAGTTTTCTTGGAAAGAAAACTGGGCTAGTTTGCCATTTTCTTCTCCAGCTCATTTTACAGATTGAAGAAACAGATACATAGTTTTTTTTTTTAATTTAGAATTTTGTTCCCCACAGTATATATGCATGAGTAATTTTTTAAATAATATTATCCCTTGTATTCATTTTTCCAAATTATCCCCCCCTCCCTCTACTCCCTCCCCCCGAAGAGAGGCAATCCCATACATTTTACATATGTTACAATATAACCCAGATACAATATATGTGTGTAAATACCATTTTGTTGTTGCACATTAAGTATTAGATTCCGAAGGTATAAGTAACCTGGGTAGATAGACAGTAGTGCTAACAATGTACATTCACTTCCCAGTGTTCCTTCTCAGGGTGTAGTTATTTCTGTCCATCATTGATCAACAGAAAGTGAGTTGGATCTTCTTTATGTTGAAGATATCCACCTCCATCAGAATACATCTTCATACAACATTGAAGTGTACAGAGATCTTCTGGTTCTATTCATTTCAGTCAGCATCAGTTGATGTAAGTTTTTCCAAACCTCTCTGTATCCGTCCTGCTGGTCATTTCTTACAGAGTAATAATATTATAATTTACCCAATCATTCTCCAATTGATGGACATCCATTCATTTTCCAGTTTCTAGCTACTACAAAAAAGAGCTGCCACAAACATTTTGGCACATACAGGTCCCTTTCCACTCTTTAGTATTTCTTTGGGATATAAGCCCAATAACAGCAATGCTGGGTCAAAGGGTATGCACAGTTTGATAACTTTTTGGGCATAATTCCAGATTGCTCTCCAGAATGGTTGGATTCTTTCACAACTCCACTAACAATGTATTAGTGTCCCAGTTTTCCCACATCCCCTCTAACATTCATCATAATTTGTTCCTGTCAATTTAGCCAATCTGACAGGTGTGTAGTGGTATCTCAGAGTTGTCTTAATTTGCATTTCTCTGATCAGTAGTGATTTGGAACACTCTTTCATATGAGTGGATATAGTTTCAATTTCATTATCTGAAAATTGTCTGTTCATATCCTTTGACCATTTATCAATTGGAGAATGGTTTGATTTCTTATAAATTAGGGTCAGTTCTCTATATATTTTGGAAATGAGACCTTTGTCAGAACCTTTAACTTTAAAAATATTTTCCCAATTTGTTACTTCCCTTCTAATCTTGTTTGCATTAGTATTGTTTTTACAGAAACATTTTAGTTTGATGTGATCAAAATCTTCTATTTTGTGATCAATAATGATCTCTAGTTCTCCTCTGGTCATAAATTCCTTCCTCCTCCACTGGTCTGAAAGACTATTTTCTGTTTCTCTAATCTATTTATTATCTCATTCTTTATGCCTAAATCATGGACCGATTTTGATCTTATCTTGGTATAAGTGTGGATCCATATCTAATTTGTGCCATACTAATTTCCAGTTTTCCCAACAGTTTTTTTCCAAATAATGAATTTTTATCCCTAATGTTGGTATCTTTGGGTTTGTCAAAGATTAGATTGTTATAGATGTACCCTTTTTTGTCCTTTGTATCTAATCTGTTCCACTGATCGACCGGTCCATTTCTTAGCCAATACCAAATGGTTTTGGTGACTGCTGCTATATAATATAGCTTTAGATCAGGTACACTTAGACCACCTTCCTCTAACTTTTTTTTTTCATTAGTTCCCTTGCAATTCTCGACCTTTTATTCTTCCATATGAATTTTGTTGTTATTTTTTCTAGGTCATTAAAATAGTTTCTTGGGAGTCTGATTGGTATAGTACTAAATAAATAGATTAGTTTGGGGAGTATTGTCATCTTCATTAGATTCGCTCGGCCTATCCAAGAGCACTGAATGTCTTTCCAATTATTTAAATCTGACTTTATTTTTGTGGCAAGTGTTTTGTAATTGTTCTCATATAATTCCTGACTGTTCTTTGGTAGATGGATTCCCAAATACTTTATACTCTCAACATTTGTTTGGAATGGAATTTCTTTTTGTATCTCTTGCTGTTGCATTTTGTTGGTGATATATAAAAATGCTGAGGATTTATGTGGATATATATTGTATCCTGCCACTTTGCTAAAATTCTGAATTATTTCTAATAGCTTTTTAGCAGAGTCTTTGGGGTTCTCTAAGTATACCATCATGTCATCTGCAAAGAGTGATAGTTTGATTTTCTCATTTCCTACTCTAATTCCTTGAATCTCTTTCTCGGCTCTTATTGCTGAGGCTAGCGTTTCTAGCACTATATTGAATAGTAATGGTGATAGTGGGCAACCTTGTTTCACTCCTGATCTTACTGGGAAAGGTTGCAGTTTATTTCTAATGCATATTATGCTTACTGACGGTCTTAAATATATGCTCCTGATTATTCTAAGGAATAGTCCATTTATTCCTATACTCTCAAGAGTTTTTAGTAGGAATGGATGTTGGATTTTGTCAAATGCTTTTTCTGCATCTATTGAGAAGATCATATAGTTTTTATTAATTTGATTATTAATATGGTCAATTATACTAATAGTTTTCCTAATATTAAACCAGCCCTGCATTCCTGGTATAAATCCTACTTGATCATAGTGTATTATCCTGGGGATGATTTTCTGAAGCCTTTTTGCTAATATCTTATTTAAGATTTTAGCATCAATATTCATTAAGGAAATTGGTCTATAGTTTTCTTTCTCAGTTTTCGATCGACCTGGTTTAGGTATCAATACCATGTCTGTGTCACAAAAGGAGTTTGGTAGGACTCCTTCATCCCCTATTTTTTCAAATAGTTTATATAGCATTGGGGCTAATTGTTCTTTAAATGTTTGGTAGAATTCACATGTAAATCCATCTGTTCTTGGGGATTTTTTCCTGGGGAGCTGATTAATAGCTTGTTCTATTTCTTTTTCTGAAATGGGACTATTTAAGCAATTTATCTCCTCCTCTATTAATCTAGGAAGCCTATATTTTTGGAGGAAGTCATCCATTTCTCTTAAGTTATCAAATTTATTGGCATAAAGTTGGGCAAAGTAACTCCTTATTATTTCTCTAATTTTCTCTTCCTTGGTGGAAAGATCCCCCTTTTCATTTGTAAGACTAACAATTTAATTTTCCTCTTTCTTTTTTCTGATCAGATTTGCCAAAGGTTTATCTATTTTATTGGCTTTTTCATAAAACCAACTCTTAGTTTTATTTATTAATTCAATAGTTTTTTACTTTCAATATGATTGATTTCTCCTTTTAATTTTTGTATTTCCAGTTTAATTTTTGGTTGGGGGTTGTTAATTTGGTCTTTTTCAAGCTTTTTAAGTTGCAGGCCCAATTCGTTAATCTTCTCTTTCTCTATTTTCTACAAATAAGCCTCTAAAGATAGAAAATTTCCCCTTATTACCGCTTTAGCTGCATCCCACAGACTTTAGTATGATGTCTCATCATTGTCATTATCTTGGGTGAAATTATTAATTGTTTCTATAATTTGCTGTTTCACCCAGTCATTCTTTAAGATGAGATTATTCAGTTTCCAATTACTTTTTGGTCTGTTTACATCTAACTTCTTACTGAATGTAGCTTTTATTGCATTGTGATCTGAGAAGAAGGCATTTATTATTTCTGCCTTCCTACATTTAATTTTGAGATCTTTATGTGCTAATATATGGTCTATTTTTGTATAGGATCCATGAACTGCTGAGAAGAAAGTATATTCCTTTCTATCACCATTCAGTTTTCTCCAAAGGTCTATCATACCTAGTTTTTCTAATGTCCTATTTACTTTTTTAATTTCTTTCTTATTTGTTTTGTGGTTTGATTTGTCTAAATCTGAGAGTGCAAGGTTGAGTTCTCCCACTATTATAGTTTTACTGTCTACTTTTTCTTGCAACTTTCTTAACTTTTCCTTTAGAAAGTTAGATGCTATACCACTTAGTGCATATATGTTTAGTATTGATATGGCTTCATTATTTATGCTACCTTTTAGCAGGATATAGTTTCCTTCCTTATCACTTTTAATTAGATTAACTTCTGCATTTGCTTGATCTGACATAAGGATAGCTACCCCTGTTTTTTGGCTTTACCTGAAGCATAATAGATTTTGCTCCAACCTTTTTACCTTTACTCTATATGTATCTCCCTGCTTTAAGTGTGTTTCCTGTAAACAACATATTGTAAGGTTCTGACTTTTGATCCAGTCTGCTATCCGTCTTTGTTTGATGGGAGCGTTCATCCCATTCACATTTACAGTTAAGATTACTAATTCTGTATTTCCTGCCATCATATTACCTCCAGATTATGCTTTTTCCCTTGACCCCCCTGAACCCCTTCCCTGATATTTAATTTATAGATCCCACTTGTGACTCACAGCCCTCCCTTTTTTTAGTATCCCTCCCTCCAAGTCCCTTCCCTTACTCTCCTTTTCCTTTTCCCTTTTCCTTTCCCCCCTTTTACTGAGGTGAGAGAGAATTCTCTGAAAAACAAATATGTCAATTATTTACTCTTTGAGCCTCTTCTGATGAGAGTAAGATTCACACAATGTTTCTCCCACTCTCTAAATTCCCTCAGATATGGTATATTTTCTATGCCTCTTCCTGGGATGTAGTTTCCCTCTTTTTATCACTCCTTCCCCTTTTTCTGATATTATCCCCTTCCCTTTACTACACCCCACTTTTTATATCAGTAAAATCAAATTATCCATGCGTACTTTCTATATATCCACAACAAAGATACAGTTATCAAGGGTTCTGTGTACCTTTTTCTGTTTCTCTTCAGTCTTGTGGATGTAGATCAATTTTTTTTGTTTAAGTCTGGTTTTTTTCTTAGAAACATATAGAATTCCTCTATTTCATTGAACGACCATCTTCTTCCATGAAAAAAATTGCTAAACTTAGCTGGGTAGTTCATTCTTGGTTGCAATCCTTGATCTTTTGCCTTTCAGAATATCAGGTTCCAGGCCCTTTGATCTTTTAATGTGGAGGCAGCCAGATCTTGAGTGACCCTTATTGTGGCACCTTGGTATTTAAATTGTATTTTTTCTAGCTGATTGCAAGATTTTCTCCTTTGTGTGGTAATTCTGCAGCTTAGCCACAATATTCTGTGGTGTTCTTTTTTTAGGGTCTATTTCAGAAGGAGTTCGATGAATTCTTTCAACGTCTATTTTCCCTTCTGTTTCTATTATCTCTGGACATGAATGGGTGAAAAAAGAAAGGCAAAAGATTCTGATTCATCTGATTATTGTACTTTTAGTATTTTGAAAAAAATGATAGCTATTATTTTTATATGACCTTCATTTATAAATATATCTCTCTGTCTTTTCCTGCTATGTGATAATTTCCAAAAGAATGGAGCAAAGAGTAGTTATATAGAAGATAGATGATGTATAGCGAAGCAACTACATGGCATAATAGGCAGAGTTCTCAATTTGGGGGTCACAGAGATGAGTTGAAATCCAGTCTCAGACATTTAAAATCTCTATGACATTGGGCACATCACTTAAGTTTTATTTGCTTCATTTTCCTAAACTCAAATGGAGATAATTATAGCATTGAATTCTCAGAATTGTTGTAAGAATATTGATAAGGTGTTTAGCACAATGCCTGGCTTTTAGTGGGAATTAAATAAATATTAGCTCTTCTAATTTTTAAAAATTAATTTTATGATATTACTTTTTTGACAGTACATATGCATGAGTAATTTTTTTTTACAACATTATCCCTTGTAATCATTTTTCCAAAATTTCCCCTCCCTGCCTCTACTCCCTCCCCTACATAACAGGCAATCCCATACATATTAAATGCATTACAGTATAACCTAGATTCAATATATGTGTGTAAATCCAATTTTCTTGTTGCACATTGAGAATTGGAATATAAGCTAAGTAGTAGCACTGGTGGATCAAAGCGTATGCACAGTTTGATAACATTTTGGGCATAGTTCCAAATTGCTCTCCAGAATGGCTGGATTCTTTCACAACTCCAGCACAATATATTAGTGTCCCAGTTTTCCCACATCCCTTCCAATATTCATCATTATTAGTTCCTGTAATTTTAGCCAATCTAACAGGTGTGTAGTGGTATTTCAAAGTTGTCTTAATTTTTATTTCTCTGATCAATAGTGATTTGGAACACTCTTTCATATTAGTGGAAATAGTTTTAATTTCATCCTCTGAAAAGTGTCTGATTATATCCTTTGACCATTTATCAATTGGAGAATGATTTGATTTCTTATAAATTAGACTCAGTTCTCTATATATTTTGTAAATGAGGCCTTTATCAGAACCTTTAACTGTAAAAATATTTTCCCATTTGTTACTTTCCTTCTAATCTTGTTTGCATTAATTTTGTTTGTACAAAAGATTTTAATTTGATGTAATCAAAATCTTCTTTTTTCTGATGAAAAATTATCTCTAGTTCTCCTTTGGTCATAAATTCCTTCCTACTCCATAGGTCTGAGAAGTAGACTATCCTCTGTTCCTATAATCTATTTATGATTGCATTTTTTATGCCTTAATCATGGACCCATTTTGACCTTATCTTGGTATATGGTGTTAAGCTGGGTACATATCTAATTTTTGCTATACTAATTTCAAGTTTTCCCAACAATTTTTTTTTCAAAAAATGAATTCTTATCCCAAAAGTTGGTATCTTTGGGTTTGTCAAACACTAGATTGCTATAGTTCTACACTATTTTGTCCTGTGAGCCTAATCTGTTCTACTGATCAACTAGTCTATTTCTTAGCCAATACCAAATGGTTTTGGTGACTGCTGCTTTATAATATAGCTTTAGATCAGGTACAGCTAGACCACCTTCTTCTACCTTTTTTTTTTTTTTTTTTTCATTAATTCCCTTAAAATTCTCGACCTTTTATTCTTCCATATGAATTTTTTTTCTAGGTCATTAAAATAGTTTCTTGGGAGTCTGATTGACATAGCATTAAATAAATAGATTAGTTTGGGGAGTATTGTTATCTTTATTGTATTCGAGCGGCCTATCCAAGAGCACTTAATCTGACATTATTTTAGTGGCAAGTGTTTTGTAATTTTGCTAATATAATTCCTGACTTTCTTTGGTAGATGGATTCCCAAATATTTTATACTCTCCACAGTTTTTTTTTTTTTTTGAAAGGAATTTCTATTAGTATCTCCTGCTGTTGCATTGTGTTGTTGATGTATAAAAATGCTAAGGATTTATGTGGATTTATTTTGTATTTAGAAACTTTGCTAAAGTTGTGAATTATTTCTAATTTTTATTAGAATCTCTGGGATTCTCTAAGTGGTGAAATCAAACTATCACTCTTTGCAGATAATATGAATCAAGCTATCACTCTTTGCAGATGATATGATGTATATCATCATATCATCTGCAAAGAGTGATAGTTTGATTTCCTCACTACCTACTCTTATTCCTTTAATCTCTTTTTCGACTCTTATTGTCAAGGCTAGCATTTCTAGTACTGTATTGAATAGTAATGGGGATAGTGGGCAACCTTGTTTCACTCCTGATCTTACTGGGAAAGGTTCCACTTTATCTCCATTACATATTATGCTTACTGACGGTATTAAATATATGCTCCTGACTATTTTAAGAAACAGTCCATTTATTCCTATACTCTCAAGTATTTTTTAGAAGGAATGGATGTTTTATTTTATCAAATGCTTTTTCTGCACCTATTGAGATGATTATATGGTTTTTATTAATTTGATTATTAATATGGTCAATTATACTAATAGTTTTCCTAATATTTAAATCAGCCCTGCATTCCTGGTATAAATCCAACTTGATCATAGTGTATTATCCTGGGGATGATTTTCTGAAGTCTTTTTGCTAATATCTTAAGATTTTACCATCAATATTCATTAAGGAGATTGGTCGATAGTTTTCTTTCTCAGTTTTCGATCGACCTGGTTTAGGTTTGAGTACCATGTCTGTGTCACAAAAGGAGTTTGGTAGGACTCCTTCATGCCCTATTTTTTCAAATAGTTTATATAAAATTGGGGCTAATTGTTCTTTAAATGTTTGGTAGAATTCACATGTAAATCCATCTTGTCCTGGTGACTTTTTCCTGGAGAGTTGATTAATAAGTTGTTCTATTTCTTTTTTCTGAAATGGGACTATTTAAGCAGTTTACTTTCTCCTCTGTTAATCTAGGAAGTCTATATTTTTGGAGGTAGTTATCCATTTCACTTAAGTTATCGAATTTCTTGGCATAAAGTTGGGCAAAGTAACTCATTATTTCTCTATTTTCCTCTTCATTGGTGGAATGATCCCCCTTTTCATTTTTAAGAATAACAATTTGATTTTCCTCTTTACTTTTTCTGATCAGATTTACTAAAGTTTTATCTATTTTATTGGCTTTTTCATAAAACCAACTCTTAGTTTTATTTATTAATTCAATAGTTTTTTTTTTTTTTACTTTCAATATTATTGATTTCTCCTTTTAATTTTAGAATTTCAAGTTTAGTTTTTGTTTGAGGAGTTTCAATTTGGTCTTTTTCTAGCTTTTTAAGTTGCAGGCCCTACTCATTGATCTTCTCTTTCTCTATTTTATTCAAGTAAGCCTCTAAAGATATAAAATTTTCCCTTATTACTGCTTTAGTTGCATCCCACAAATTTTGGTATAATGTCTCATCGTTGTCATAATCTTGTATGAAATATTAATTTTTTTCTATAATTTGCTGTTTCACCCAGTCATTCTGTAAGATGAGATTATTTAGTTTCCAATTATTTTTTGGTCTATTTACCCCTAACTTATTGTTGAATGTACTTTTTATTACATTGTGATCTGAGAAGAAAGCATTTACTATTTCTACCTTCCTGCATTTAATTTTGAGATCTTTATGTCCCAATATATGGTCAATTGTTTTTATAGGTTCCATGAACTGCTGAGAAGAAAATATACTACTTTCTATCTCCATTCAGTTTTCTCCAAATGTCTATCATACCTAGTTTTTCTATTGTTTTATTTACCTTTTTAATTTCTTATTTGTTTTATATTTTGATTTTTCTAATTCTGAGAGTGCAAGGTTGAGATCTCCCACTATTATACTTTTGCTGTCTATTTCTTCCTACAACTCTCTTAATTTCTCCTTTAGGAAGTTAGATGCTATGCGATTTCGTATATATATGTTTAGTATTGATATGGCTTCATTGTCTATGCTTCCTTTTAGCAGGATATAGTTTCCTTCCTTATCTCTTTTAATTAGATCAATTTCTACTTCTGCTTGATCTGACATAAGGATGTCTACCCCTGCTTTTTTGGTTTTACCTGAAGCATAATAGATTCTGCTCCAACTTTTTACCTTTGCTCTGTATGTATCTCTCTGCTTTAAATGTTTTTCCTGTAAACAACATATTGTAGGGTTCTGACTTTTGATCCAGATTGCTATCTGCCTCTGTTTAATGGGAGAGTTCATCCCATTCACATTTACAGTTAAAATTACTAATTCTGTATTTCCTGCCATCATATTATGCTTTTTTCCCCTTGTTCCCCCTGAACCCCTTCCCCAGTATTGAATTCATGCTCCCACTTGTGACATGCAGCCCTCCCTTTTTAGTATCCCTCTCCCCTCCTTTTAAGTCCCTTCCCCTTTCTTGTACCCTTCCCTTATTCCTCTTTTACTTTTCCCTTTTTCTCTCCCCCATTATAATGAGGTAAGAGAGAATTCTCTGAAAAACAGATATGTCAATCATTTTACTCTTTGAGTCTATTCTGATGGGAGTAAGATTCACACAATGTTTCTCCCCCTCTCTAAATCCCCTTAGATGTGGTAAATTTTCTATGCCCCTTCCTGGGATGTAGTTTCCCTCTTTTTATCTCTCCTTTCCCGTTTTCTGATACTATCCCCTTCTTTTTTACTACTTCCCTTTTTTATGTTATATCAGTAAAATCAAATTATCAATGCACACTTTCTGTATATCCACAACAGAGTTACAGTTCTCAAGAGTTATTTTTACCTTTTTCTGCTTCTCTTGATTCTTCTGGATGTAGATAAAAATTTTTTTAAGTCTGATTTTTTTCTTAGAAACAAATGGAATTCCTCTGTTTCATTAAATGTCCATCTTCTTCCATGGAAGAAAATGCTAAATTTAGCTGGGGAGTTTATTCTTGGTTGCAGTCCTAGTTCTTTTGCCTTTTGGAATATCAGGTTCCAGGCTCTTGCATCCTTTAATGTGGAGGCAGCCAGATCTTGAGTGACCCTTATTGTGGCACCTTGGTATTTAAATTGTTTTTTCCTAGCTGCTTGCAATGTTTTTTCCTTTGTTTGATAGTTCTGCAGCTTAGCCACAATATTCAGTGGAGTTCTTTTTTTAGCGTCTTTTTCAGAAGGTGTTTGATAAATTCTTTCAATGCATATTTTCCCTTTTTTTTCTATTATCTCTGGACAGTTTTCTTTGATGATTTCCTGTAAAATAGAATCTAGGCTGTTTTTTTCATCATAATTTTCAGGAAGTCCAATGATCCTCAGATTATCTCTCCTAGATCTATTTTCCAGGTCTATAGATTTTACAAGTAAATATTTGACATTATTCTCCAGCTTTTCATTTTTTTTTTTTTGTTTTGTTTTGTTTTGTTTTGTTTTGTTTGACTGATTCTTGGTTTCTTAATGAATCATTCATTTCTCTTTGTTCAATCCTGATTTTTAATGAGTTATTTTCATCATTCACATTGTTAGTTCTTTTTGTATATGTCCAATTGGATGTTTTCGTGAATTATTTTGCTCTGTTTAATTTTTTTTTTTCATTTCACTATTTTTTGTCGTGAATTATTTTCTTTTTCCAAATCACAAATCCTAATTTCTTGGGAATTTTTTATCTTTTCCAATTCAGAAATCCTACTTTCCTCTGATTTTTTTAACCTTTTCTAATTCACAAATTTTGTTTCCCTGCACCTCCTGTGAATTCTTTATTTTTTCCAACTCAAATTTCAGCATGTTGTCATTCTCTATCATAGCTTCTCTTTCCTTTCCCCATTTTTCTTCAAACTCTCTTAACTTTTTTATAGTCTCTTCAACGAGAGAGTTATGTGATGGGGGGCAGGTATCATTCCCCTTTAGGATGTTATTTGGAGATTGTCTGCTATTATCCTCGTCAAGGTTGGATACCTGCTCTTTCTCTGTATATAGAAGGTGTTAATTGTTCTCTTCAGTTTCTTACTCATTGTTAAAACTCTGTGGGGGTTCTGCCCTTGGGTAGGAAATTTACCAGTTTCCTCCCAGACTGGGAATAGGATGCAGCAATTTTGTTACTGGGCTAAGAGAGGGCTCTGGGAGAGAGTTCTCCTGCCCCCCACCAGAAATGACTCAGAGGTGGTTAGCATGGCTGTGTTGAGAGGAGTGCCCAGTGAAGGACCCCAGCTGTGTGGCCTAGCAACTGCCCTGAGGCTAGGGGATGAACAGTAAAAGTGTCACAAACCCCAGCTAAAGTCTTCTGTGGGGCTGTGGATATTAGCAACTGACCCGGGAAAAGCCCCTGCACTCAAACTTGATGTCTCTGTCCAGAAAGTACAGTCCCTGCTTTGGAGATTCCGCTGCTGTGGGAGTTGTACTGCTGCTGGAGTTTGGATACTGGTAGAATTCCACTGCCTCAGGCTGAGCCCTGCACTATGTGGATTAGAGGCTGCCCCAGGCTGTGTCCCCAGCTGTTCAGGTTCTTAACTGCCCCAAGGAAAAGCCCCAGACAACAGAAGGTCGCTGCACAACCGTGCCGAGATTGGTGTTAGGTCACTTTTGGTTTGGGGTGGTTATATTTTCGGGCTTTTTGTTTAATTTATTATTTATTTATTTATTTATTTTTAAATTAATTTTATAATTATATATTTTTTTGATAGTACATATGCATGAGTAATTTTTTACAACATTATCCCTTGTATTCATTTTTACAAATTTTCCCCTCCCTTTCTCTGCTCCCTCCCCTACATAACAGGCAATCCCATACATATTAAATGCATTACAGTATAACCTAGATACAATATATGTGTGTAAATCCAATTTTCTTGTTGCGCATTAAGAATTGGATTCCATATTATTGCTCTGTAAGAAATGACCAGCAGGACGGATACAGAGAGGTTTGGAAAAACTTACATCAACTGATGCTTACTGAAATGAATAGAACCAGAAGATTGCTGTACACTTCAATGCTATATGAAGATGTATTCTGATGGAAGTGGATATCTTCACCATAAAGAATATCCAACTCACTTCCAGTTGATCAATGATGAACAGAAACAACTACACCCAGAGAAGGAACACGGGGAAGTGAATGTAAAGTGTTAGCACTACTGTCTATCTACCCAGGTTACTTATCCCTTTGGAATCTAACACTTAACGTGCAACAAGAAAATTGGATTTACACACATATATTGTATCTAGGTTATACTGTAACACCTGTAAAATGTATGGGATTGCCTGCTATCTAGGGGAAGGAGTAGAGGGAGGGAGGGGATAATTTGGAAAAATGATTACAAGGGATAATGTTATAAAAAATTACTCATGCATATATACTGTCAAAAAATTTTATCATTATAAAATAAAAAAAAAATTGGATTCCAAAGGTATAAGTAACCTGGGTAGAAAGACAGTAATGTAAACGGTTTACATTCATTTCCCAGTGTTCCTTCTCTGGGCGTAACTGTTTCTGTCCATCCTTGATCAACTGGAAGTGAGTTGGATCTTCTTTTTTTTTTTTTTTTTCATTTTACATGTGTTATAATATAGTCTAGGTACAATACATGTGTGCGAATATCATTTTCTTGTTGCACAATAAACATTAGAATCCGAAGGTACATGCAACCTGGGCAGACAGATATTAGTGCTAACAATTTTCATTCCCCTCCCAGTGTTTCTTCTCTGGGTGCAGCTATCTCTGTCCATCATTGATCAACTGGAAGTGAGTTGGATCTTCTTTATGTTGAAGATTTCCACTTCCATCAGAATACATCCTCATACAGTATTGTTGTTGAAGTGTACAGTGATCTTCTGGTTCTGCTCATTTCACTCAGCATCAGTTGATTTAAGTCTCTCCAAACCTCTCTGTATTCATCTTGCTAGTCATTTCTTACAGAGCAATAATATTCCATAACATTCACATACCATCATTTACCCAACCATTCTCCAATTGATGGAAATCCATTCATTTTCCAATTTCTAGCCACTACAAAAAGAGCTACCACAAACTTTTTGGCACATACAGGTCCCTTTCTCATCTTTAGTATTTCTTTGGGATATAAGCCCAGTAGTAGCACTTCTGGATCAAAGGGTATGCACATTTTGATAACTTTTTGGGCATAGTTCTAAACTGCTCTCCAGAATGGCCGGATTTTTTCACAATTCCACCAACAATGCATTAGTGTCCCAGTTTTCCCACATCCCCTCCAACATTCATCATTATTTGTTCCTGTCATCTTAGCCAATCTGACAGCTGCGTAATGGTATCTCAGAGTTGTCTTAATTTGCATTTCTCTGATCAGTAGTGATTTGGAACACTACTTCATATGAGTGGATATAGTTTCAATTTCATTATCTGAGAATTGTCTGTTCATATCCTTTGACCATTTATCAATTGGAGAATGGCTTTTTCCCTTATAAATTAGAGTCAATTCTCTGTATATTTTGGAAATGAGGCCTTTATCAGAACCTTTAAGTATAAAAATATTTTCCCAATTTGTTACTTCCCTTCTAATCTTGTTTGCATTAGTTTTGTTTGTACAAAAGCTTTTTAATTTGATGAAATCAAAATCTTCTCTTTTCTGATGAAAAATAATCTCTAGCTCTCCTTTGGTCATAAATTCCTTCCAGATTCCTCTATCTCAGTGGCTTCTCTGATCCCATAATTCTCCCCAGCCCATTTGGCATAATATGCTAGCCCCTAGTCCAACCCTGTCTTTTTTTTTCCTCCCTTCGGAACCGACCTTTTCTGTCAAAATTCCATATTCTCTTCAGCTGGTAAGTTGTGCTTCTAATCCTCGTGGTTTTTATCAGTCCAACGTTATTTTTGAGGCTGATTTAACTAGTTCGTATTGAGTGTAGAAGGGAGCTTAGAAATACATGTGTATCTTCTCTGCCATCTTGGCTTTGCCCCCTCTTCTAATTTTTTATGGGAAGTGTATTATATTTAGAGATAAAAGTCAGACTTTGAACACTACTTCTTTTACTTACAACCTATATGATTTTGGGTAAATCACTTTCAAAATGAGGAAGATGGACTAGGTAATTTCTAAGGTCTTTTTCAAATATAAATCCCCAAATATTCCCCAAAGTACCAGAATTTATATACTACTCTGGCATAGATTTTGTTTAATAGTATGTAATTATGATGTAAATTTCATATCTTTTCCTTGAACTATTTTATTATTCAAAACTCCAAACTGTTCATTTCTGAGACCTGAGCCTTTCTGCTTATTTCAGAAATCCCTTTAGAATTATGTATGGATCTTCATAAATGAAAATACTTAAAATCTAAAAAAATGAATTTTGGAAGCAGTCTTAGAAATCGTTATACAGGAGTCTTCTCCTCAAAACATTCCTCAAAAGTGGTCATCCAGTTTCTACTAGCATATCACTAATGATAAAAAAATTCCATTACTTCCTTAGGTGGTCCAACCTAATATATTATAGCTGTAATTGCTAGAAATTTTTCCCACCTCAATGCTGAAATTTATTCTTTTCAACTGCCATTATTCCTTATTCTGTCCTCTGAAACCATAGAAAACAAATCAATTTTCTTCTCACAGTAACAATATTTCAAGTAGATGAGTTCACATTACTCCTAAGTTTTCTCTTCTTCAAGCTAAACACAAACTAGTCCATTCAATTGGTTTGCAAATAACATGATTTCAAGGTTCTTTGCTATATTGTTCACTTTTCTTTGGAAGTCAAGTAATAAAACATTTTGTAAAGCTTTCCTAAAATAAGTAAAACAGAACTAAACACAGGATTCCAGGATGTAGTTTTATCTGGGTAGAATGCAGTATGATTACTATCTCCCTAGTCCTGAAGAGTTCAAGCTAAGGTTCTGTGATTTTCTTTAGGTAAGGAATTCCTGATAATAAATCAGTTCTGCAATTTATGGCCTTAGAGCATTTCCAGGGGCACTAAGAGTTTGTGACTTCCCTAGCCAGTAAGAGAAAGAGGCTAAACTTCCAACACAGGTTTTCTCTATTTTGAGGCCAGATATCTATCCAAGAGGTTAATCTCCTGTGCCAAGTGCTGTGGAAAAGTTAGGGAATTCACTATTTGGGGACACATAAATTAATTAGAGAATAGAACGAGGAGGGAGTCAGTCTTTATTAAGCTACTATGTGACAGATATTGTGCTAAGTGCTTTACAACTATTATTTAGCTAGAGATGATATTTGAAAAATAAAGAAGATTAAATTATTCATCACATTGCATTTAGAATAAAGCAATAGAAATTTAAGGAAAGTAGCAATACCTGTGTATTGGAATATCAGAGAAACTTTCCATAAGATTTAGAAATTGAAAGCATCCTTGGAAGATGAATAAAGATAATAAAAGCAGAATGAAGACAATATTACATCTAAATTCCCCAGCACTTAGTATAATGCTTGACACATAGTAGTGATTAATAAATGTTTATCGATATTGCCTTTAAATATGCTGCTTTGATAAATGGAAAAATGAATTTTAGTGGCTAGAGCACCAGCCCTGAAGTCAGGAGGACCTGAGTCTAAATCTGATCTCAGACACTTAACACATCCTAGCTGTGTGATCCTGGGCAAATCACTTAACTCCAATTGCCTCAGTAAAAAAAGAAAAAAAAAAAAAAGAAAAATAGATTTTTTAAATGAAGGAGCCTTTGTGGTAGATTAGAGACAAACTAGATGAATTGTCTCAACATCACTATTCAAAAAACTTTAAAATAATTCCTCAAATAAAATCTTAGACTGGCAAAGCTAACAAAAGGTCAATGTAAGGCATTTTTCCAGCCTGGCAGAAATTTCTGACACTGGGACTGGAAAGCTGTCTACTTGATAACAGCAAATACCTGCCAAACAATAGTAGCAACAGCTTTGGGAGCTCTCAAGCCAGAGAAGATAAGAGGGTCATACAACTAGTCAGCAAGAAAATAGAGAATCACTTTTGGTCATAAGGTACGGCTGGAAATGATCAGTGAATTTATCGCCCCTACATTGTTCTAGGTTGCAGTTTTAGGGCAGAGAGGAGTTCTGGGGTTTATTATAAGGAAGCAAGGTCCTTGGTCTTATTCCAAGGCAAAGAAAGTTCTATTGTTTGTGGTTGCCTGGTACTGGGGGTTCTTTCCTGAGTGAAGGCCAGAGTGAAGACCAGGAGAGCAGTTACCATGCCATTTCTCAGCATCATATCATGAAAGCACATTTTAAATTAACATTTATCCATTAATAAACTAATATACTTTTTCTGATGATGAATGATTTTATAATGGAAAGAAGTTTAGTACTGAGAACTTTCTTTTCTGTGTCTTTAGAACAATTTTTATGGAAAAGGAAGGATCATGGACCTTGGAGAGAGAATTGACAGGATCATAACTCCACAAGAGCTGTTCTCTTGGATGATGATTGAATGAGCTGTAAAAGCCGAGTTAATGTGCTATGTATTACTGTTATTTCCAGAGCTCTTTGACTTACCCATCCTATTGGTAGGAAACAGACAGTAGTTGATATTAGGTAGTGGCAGAGATACCTAGGCCTATTTTATTGATTTAGAGCACCTTTTTATACAACTAAAATTATTTTAATTTCTTTATCTGAAAATTGTCTGTTCATATCCTTTGGTTATTTATCAGGTGGAGAGTGACTTAAATTCTTATAAATTTGAGTCAATGCTCCATGTATTTTAGAATTGAGACATTTGTCAGATCCCTTGGATATAAAATTTTCCCCAATTTATTGCTTCCCTTTTAATTTTGTCTGCATTTGTTTTTAACTTTTTAATCTTAATATAATCAAAATAATCTATTCAGTGTTCAATTATGAGTTCTACTTCTTCTTTGATCACAAATTCCTTCCTTCTCCACAGATCTGACAGGTAAACTATCCTATGTTCTTTTAATTTGCTTATAATAAATATTATATTTTGTGTCTAAATCATGGAACTCATTTTGACCTTATCTTTATATATGGTGTTAGATGTGGGTCATGCCTAATTTCTACCATTCTAATTGCCAAATTTCCCAATAATTTTTATCAAAGAATGAGTTTTTATCTCATAATGTGGAGTCTTTGTGTTTATCAAACACTAAATTACTTCAATCATTGACTTGTGACTTGTGAATATAACCTATTCACTGATCGACTACTCTATTTCTTAGTCAGTGACAAATAGTTTTGTTGACTAATACTTTATCATCATGATCAGAAAAGGATTCATTTATTATTTCTTCATTGCTGTGTTTGTGTGGTTTTTATGCTCTAAAACAAGGTGAATTTTTATGTAGATTCTATGTAGCACTAAGAAAAAAGTATTTTACTTTCTATCTGCATTCACTTTTCTCCAAAGATCTATCATATCTAACTTTTCTAAATTTCTATTTATCTTCCTAACTTCTTTATTGTTAATTTTGTGGTTTGATTTATCTCCGATTGAAAAGTTTGAAAGCCCCACTATTATTGCTTGGGTGCCTAATTTTTTTTGTTCCAATATTTTAACTTCTCCTATTATTTTTTCTAGTTCTCTATATTTTTTTCCAATTTGATTTATATGGCACTGAACAAGTAGACCAATTTAGGTAAAATTGTCATTTTTATTATATTTGCTTGGCCTACCCATGAGGAATTGATATTTTTCCAGTTGTTTAGATCTGAGTTATTTAGGTGAGAAATGTTTTGTAATTGTGTTCATTTAGTTCCTGGCTTTGGCAGGTACACACCCACATATTTTGTCTATAGTTATTTTGAATGGAATTTCTCTTTTTACCTTTTCCTGGTAGGCTTTGTCAATTAAATATAAAAATCCTGGTGATTTGTGTGCATTTGTTTTATATCTTGCAACTTTGCTGAAGCTTTTTCTAGTAGGCTTTCAGATGATTTCCTAGGATTCTGTAAGTATATCATCATATAACCTGCAATGAGTGATAATTTCATTTCCTTATTGCCTGTTCTAATTCCTTTATTTTTTTTCTTATCTTATTGCTAAAGACAACACTTCTATGTTCAATGCTGAATAATAGTGCTAATAATGGGCATCCTTGTTTGACCCCTGCTCTTATTGGAAATGTGTCCAGCTTTTCTCCATTATAAATAATGCTTGCTCTTTATAAGTTATTTAAAAGGAATAGTAAGTTGCACAAAATAGATTTTCAGTTGCATGTACAATCATCTTTATTTGGTCTATTTTACTATGTTATGGAAATGTTTCTTTTATTTCTTAAATTCAGGATAAGGTAAATACATTTTTTTTGAAGCTGGGGTTAAGTGACTTGCCTAGGGTCACATAGCTAGGAAGTGTTAAGTGTCTGAGACCAGATTTGAACTCTGGTCCTCCTGAATTCAAGTATGGGGCTTTATCCACTGTGCCACCTAACTGCCCCGAGATAAATACATTTTTAAAATAAATGTTATATATATTTTGGAGCAAAGTTCCTTGCATGCCATGTATTGACTTAGAAAACTAAAAATTCACATTATCCATGTCATATTGCATTTGTATTTATTTTTTAAAACACTTTCCAATTCTTATTCTTCTTATTATTAATTATTGCTGGCTTCAAGTTGTAAGTTGTATTTCTTTGGCCTAGTGGATATATTCCAAATATCTTAGCTATTGGTTCAAGTCACTCTCTATAATATATCTATTTCCAACCTATGTTATCTGGTTCTCCGGTGTTAGTATGGTTATTTTTTATTTTATCCTAAGATTTGTGTTTCATGTTTTGAACTTCATCAAGAAGCCATTATGAAGCTAAGTACATAATATTCCTTAAAGTAGTCATTAATTGTATTTAATTATAAAATATCACATTGGATTTACTTGGCATTATAGGTGTCTTAATTGCTACCTTGGAGTCACCCATATACTTTTACACTTTAGGTCTTTAATTTTTTTTTTTAAACACAATAAGTCTATCCAAAATATAGAGACCATTTATTGTTGCAGAACCAGAAAAACAGAATTAACTGGCTTGAGAATATGCCTTATTAGGCCTTTAGGAGGAAATGCTCTTAGTTGTCACTCTGGAAACCCTAAAAAAAGGTAAGAACATCATTTCAGCAAGAGGAAAATTAAGTGATCTTTTGATTTATTTCCAACTCTGACATGTAACCATGCTGCTGATCACCCATTCTCAGTGTTTAGGAAGAAGCAGGTGGATAAAGAGCACAGCCTGATTTATGAAGTGCTTGCATTCTATAAATCATGGGGAAAACCTCTAACACACCACTGATCTTAATTGGTAACAGCCTAAGTAGATAGTGATTAGTAAGTCTTTAGGAAAGAAGGTGCTTCATTAAAATGAGTGAGATATAGAACGACTTGATTGTAAAAGACTCCAGCTGTGAACTTCTATCTTTAAAAATATTTTCTCAAACCTCACCTGCTAGTGATAGCCCAAAGAATCACTGAATTTTAATATTGGAAAGGATCTCAGAGACCATCTAAGCTAACCCTTCTTACCTGAATAAGAAATACCAAACACATTGATGGTTGATTATCTAATTATTGTTTAAAGATTTACTTTCAAGAAGAATTCTCTCCTTTAAAAGGTAAATTATGACATTTTTGGATAACTCTATTACTAGGAAGTTTTTCCCAGCTATTAAGGTTACTTTGCCCCAAGAAAGCTCAATCCCCCAATTTCTGGTTTTGCTCTCTGGGCACAAATCAAATAACCCTTATTCACTTCCAAAGTAAAAACTCTTCTTCATCAATAGCTGGTACTTACCATAGCAATACTGCTCAGCCTACTTGATAAATTTTTTTTTTTATTCATTTTTCCAAATTATCCCCTCCCTCCCTCCACTCCCTCTCCCTGACGGCAGGCAATCCCATACATTTTACATGTGTTACAATATAACCTAGATACAATATATGTGTGTAAATACCATTTTCTTGTTGCACATTAATTATTACCTTCCGAAGGTATAAGCAACCTAGGTAGATAGACAGTAGTGCTATACTTGATATAATGTTAACTACCATGAAGTCAAGTAGAGATTCCAAGGAACTTTTTTGATGACCCCCCTAAGTGGATATTAAACTATTAGAGAATACTTTCACATTCTAGACAGTCAAAAATTTCTTAATCTACAAGTTGTACAAATGATTTGGCCACAAGAGAGAGAGTATTATCTAATGGTTAAAAAATCTACTAGGAAAACCCACGTTGAAGTCTGATCTTTGGCTCATACAGGCATTATTAACCTGGACAAGTCATTTATCCTTCCATATAAGTGTTCTAGGTCAGTGATCCTCAAACTTTTATTCTCTGTATATTTATAAGATTAAATATTTTGAGGATCTGTCCAAAGAGATTTCATTTATGTGGGTTATATTTGTAGATATTGATCATATTAGAAATAAAAATTGATTACTAGGGGGCATGCCAAAGAGGCAGATAGTAGACCCCTATCTATCTCACTTCCTCCAAGCTTCCCTCAAATCAACAGCAGATTAAGCCTCTGAACTGGTTTTGGTGTGACAGAACCCACTAATACTTGAAATAAAAGAAATTTCCAGAAATTTGGAAGAAGTTCAGAAAAGATCTGTTTCAATCAGAAAGGAGGAGAGATTGCCAAGGGAAGGGAGCCATGGTAGAGAGTTAGGGCTTTGAGGTACCTGTGCACCAGGGAATGCACTGCAAGGCTCTTAGGCTAGTCTGTCCTGGTTACATACTGGTGGTTCAGTGGGTTTGCTGCAAGACATCCAAAAGCAAATATAAAAGGTATATTGTGAGCCACTTAGTCCTGGAAAAACACAGGACCTGGCTGCACCTATTCAGCACCAGAAGTAAGCAGCACTGACCCCAGGGCAAACTAAAATGGCTGTCACCCCTTTACAATCTTAAAAAATGAGCAAAAAAGCAAAAAGACCTCTGATCATAGCTTTTATGGAGAAAGAGAAGAACAGACCTTAAACCCTGAGGATCCTAAAGGCAAATCATCTATAGATAAAGCACCAAAGGGTGATATGAGTTGGTCCCCATTTCACAAGGCTCTTTTGGAAGAATGCAAAAAGGATCTTAAAAGAGAGTTAGAATAAAATGGGGAAAGGAAATGAGACGTTTGCAAGAGAGTATGGAAAAGAAAAAGACAAAAAAAATTCTGAAGAAAACTCCTTAAAATTAGACTTGATGAAATGGAAAAACCATATAACTCATTACAAAATAGATATAAAAAAGAAATCAATTCATTGAAAAACAAAATCTGTGAAATGAAAAAAAGATGCAATTAACTAAACAAGATAAAAGTTCAATTGGCCAAATACAAAAGGAGATAAAAAAGTTAATGAAGAAAATAATTAACTACAAATTAGAATTGAACAAAAGGAAATTAATTACCCAATGAGACATCAAGAATAAATCTAACAAAACCAAAAAAAAAATGGAAAAAAAGAGAAGAAAATGTGAAATACCTCATTGGGAAAACAATTGACCTAAAAAATAGATCTAAGAGAGAAGATCTAAAAGTATTGAACATCCTAAAAGCCAGGATGATAAAAAGAACATAGACATATTCTTTTAGGATATCATCAAGTAAAATGCCCAGATGTCCTAGAACCAATGGGTAAAACAGTCATAGTTGAATTCATTCAATCATTTCATGAAAGAAACACAAAATGAAAACTCCAAGCAACATTGCAGCTAAATTTCATAATTATCAAATCAAGGAAAAAATATTGCAACAGCCAGAAAGAAACAATTCAAATAGTGAGGAACCAAAATCAGGATGATCCAGGATCTTGCAACTTCCATTTTAAAAGATTAAATTACATGGAATCTGATATTCTAAAAGGGAAAGGAACGTGGATTGCAACATAGAATCAACTATCCAGAAAAACTGAGTATCATCTTTAAGGGGAAAAGATGGACATGGAATGAAACAGGTGCATTTCATCTATTTGTGATGAAAAGAACAGAATTGAATAAAAAAATAAAAAAAATTGATCTTCAAATACAAAACTCAAGAGAAACTTATAAAGGTAAAAAAAGAAAAATAACATTATTTTAAAGGTTAAAACACTTTTTTTCCCTGTATGGGAAGATGATATGTTTAACTTGATTTGTATCTCTGTTGTGGGTATACTTAGAGGGTGTAGTTTTAATTTGATTTTATTGTTATGATCTAAAATTAAGAAACTAGAGAAAGAAAGGTGATCCTATTGGAAGAAGAGGAAAATGGAGTAAACATGAGTTAAATTACACCTCATAAGGAGGCAAAAAACAAACAAACAAACAAACAAACAAAACTATAGCAATTGAAGGAAACAGGCGAGCAGAATGAGCATTGTATGAACCTTACTCTCATCAGATTTGGCTCAAAGAAGTATACGAGACATATTTGATTTCACAAAGAAACTTGTGTCACCTTATAGAGAAGTGGGAGAGGAAAGGAAAAAAAGAAAGGGGAAGGCTAATAGAAGGGTTGTAAAGAGGGAGAGCTATTTGAGGAAGGTTATGGTCAGAAGCAAAATACTGGGGAGGAGAAAGGGGGAAAGAGAAGAAGAAAATAAAAATGAGGGTAAACAAAATGGCAGGAAATACAGAATTTGTAATTTTATATGGGAATATGAATGGGAGGAGCTCTCCCATAAAATGGAAGTCTATAGTAGACTGAGTTAAAAGCCTAAAATTCTACAATTTGTTGTTGACAAGAAAAATATTTAAAGCACAGTGATACATTTAGAGTAAGTGTTAAAAGCTGGAGGCAGAATCTATTATGTTTCAGGTGAGGTAAAAAAAAAATCAGGGGTAGCCATTCTGATCTCAGATGAAGCAAAGGCAAAATTAGATTTAATTAAAAGACATAAGGAAGGGAATTATTTCTTGCTTAAGGGTATCTTAAATAATGGAATAACATTAATACTGAACATATATGCATCAAGTGATATGCATCCAAACTCGAGAAATTAAGATGCAAGAAAGATTAGACTGCAAAACTAAACTAATAGGGGACCTCAAACTTGCAAACTTAGAACTAGATAAATTGAACAAAATAAATAAGAAAAAAAAAAGATAAGTAGGTATGTAGCATCCTTGAAAAGTTAGAGATGACAGACTTTTGGAGAAAACTAAATGGAGACAGAAAGGAATATAATGTGTTCTTGGTAGTACATGGATCTTATACAAAAATTGTCCATGTATGAGGGCATAAGAACCTCAAAATCAAATGTAAATAGGCAGAAATAGTAAATGCATTTTTTCTGATCATAATACAATAAAAATCAATGCATCACAAGGCCAGGGAAAATAGACTAAAAGTTAATTGGGAACTAAATAATCTAATCCTAAAGAATGAGTGAGTGAAACAATAAATCATAGACACAATCAATAATTTCATCCAAGAGAATGACAACAAGACAACATACCAAAATTTGTGGGATGCAGCCAAAGTGGTTATTAGGAGAAATTTTATATTTTTAGATGCTTATTTGCATAAAATAGAGAAAGAGAAGATCAGTGAATTGAGCTTGCAACTAATAAAGCTAGGAAAAGAACAAATTAAAAAAAAACAATTAAATGTCAAATTTGAAATTTTGAAAATAAAAAGGGGCATTAATAAAACTGAATGTAAGAAAACTATTGAATTAATAAATAAAACTAAGAGTTGGTTATATGGAAACCAACAACATAGATAAAACTTTTGTTAATTTGATTAGAAAAGGGATAAAAGAAAATCAAACTGACACTCTCAAAAATGAAGAGGGAGGACTTTCCACCAATGAAGTAGAAATTAGAGCAATAATTAGCAGTTATTTTGCCCAATTATATATTAATAAATTTAATATTTTAAATGAAATTAAGGAATATCCACAAAAATATAGATTTCCCTGATTAACAGAAGAGGAAATAAATTACTTAAATAGTCCCATTTTAGAAAAAACAAATAGAACAAGCTATTAATCGACTCCCTAAGAAAAAATCTCCAAGGACTGTGAATTCTACCAAATATTTAAGGAACAATTAATTCCAATACTATGCAAACTATCTGGATAAATAGGGGAAAAAGGAGTTCTACCAAATTCCTTTTATGATAGATGGTGCTGATACTTATACCCAGGTATGGTGTAATCAGAGAAAGAAAGTATAGACCAATTTGCCTAATGAATATTGATGCAAAAATCTTAAATAAAATATTAGCAAAGAGACTACATAAAGTCATTCCTAGGATCATCATGACCAAGTAGGATTTATAACAGAAATGCAGAGCTGGTTTGATTTCGGCAAAGTATTAGTATAATTAACTATCTCAATAATTAAATTAATGAAAATCATATGATTATTTTAATAGATGCAGAAAATTCATTTGATAAAATTAAACACCCATTCCTATTAAAAATATTAGAGAACATAGGAATAAAATGGAGTTTTCCTTAAAATGATCAGTAGCATCTATTTAAAACCATCAGCAAGAATTATATGAAATGGGAACAAAGTAGAACTATTCCCAATAAGATCAGGTATGAAACAAGGTTGCCCACTATCACTATTACTATTCAACGTTGTATTAGAAATTTTAGCTTTGCCAATAAGAGCAGAAAAAGAGATTAAAGGAATTAGAGTACATAATGAGAAAAACAAATTATCACTCTTTGCAGATGATATAATGGTATACTTAATGAATCTTAGAGAATCATTAAAAAAAAAAACTACAAGTAACAATCCACAGCTTTAGCAAAGCTGCAGAATGCAAAATAAATCCACATAAATAATGTTTATGTATTACCAAGAGATACAACAAGAAGAGATACAAAGAGAAATTCTATTTAAATAGACTTTGATAATGTAAAATATTTGGGAGTCTACAAGCCAAGGCAAAGTCAGGAAATATATGAATACAACTACAAAACACTTTCTACACAAATTAAGTCTGATCTAATCAACTGTAAAAATATCAAGTGCTCATGAGTAGGCCTAGAAAATATAGTAAAAGTAATAATTCTACCTAAATTAATCTACTTATTTGATACCATGCAAATCAAACTGCCAAGAAATTATTTTATAGAGCTAGAAAAATATTATAACAAAATTCATCTGGAAGAACAAAAGGTGAAGAATTCAATGGGATTAATGAAAAAATTGCAAATGAAGGTGGCCTATCTGTGCCAGACCTTAAACTATGTTACAAAGCAGTAGTCATCAAAACCATTTAGTACTGGCTTAGAAATAGAGTGGTGGATCAGTGGAATAGATTAGGTTCACAGAACAAAATAGTCAAGAACTATAGTAATCTACTGTTTGACAAAGCCAAAGACCCTAGCTTTTGGGAGTAAAACTCACTATTTGACAAAAACTGCTGAGAAACTTGGAAACTAGTTTGGCAGAAACTATGCATTGACCCACACCTAACACTGTATACCAAATAAGGTCAAAATAATTTCATGATTTATACATAAAGAGTGATGGTATAAGCAAATTAGAAGAAATGATAGTTTACTTCTCAGATCTGTGGAGAAGAAAGGAATATGTGGACAAAGAAGAACTGAAGTTCATTATTAAACACAAAATAGATAATTTTGATTATATTAAGTTAAAAAGATTTTGTTTTGTGCAAACAAATATAATGCAGACTAAATTGGTAGGGAAGCAATAAACTGGGAAAACATTTTTACATTCAAAAGTTCTGATAAAGGCCTCGTTTCTAAAATATATAGAGAATTAGCTCAAATTTATATGAATTCAAGCCCTTGTCCAATTGATAAATGATCAAAGATATGGTATGAACAGATAATTATCAGATGAAGAAATTAAAACCATTTCTAGTCTTCTGTAAATGTGCTCTAACTAGCTATCAATTAGAGAAATGAAAGTTAAGACAACTCTGAGTTATCACTACATATCTCTCAGATTGACTAAGATGACAGGAAAAGATAATGATGAATGTTGGAGCAGATGTGGGAAAACTGGGACACTAATACATTGTTGGTGGAGTTGTAAATACATCCAGCCATTCTGGAGAACAATTTGCCTAAAGAGGTATCAAACTGTAGTACCCTTTGATTCAGCAGTGTTTCTACTGGGCTTATATCCCAAAGAGATTCTAAAGGAGGGAAAGGGGCCCACAGGTGCAAAAAAAGTTTGTGGCAACCCTTTTTTATAGTGACAAGAAACTGGAAACTGAGTGGATGCCCATCAATTGGAGAATGGCTGAATAAGTTTCTGTAGTGATTGACGCTACGCAAAATTCTCTGAACCTAAGGTTCTTCATCAGAAAGAATTCCTTGTTCCAGTGAGACCAAAAGCATAATATCTATTCCCACAGAGTAAATGAATGTTATGGAATATTATTGTTCTCTAAGAAATAATCAGCAGGATGAGTTCAGAGAGGCTTGGGGATATGTGTATTTACTGATGCTACCTGAAATGAGCAGAATCAGGAGATCATTGTATAGATGGCAATAACAAGATCAGATGATAATCAATTCTTATGGATGTAGCTCTTTTCAATAATGAGTTGATTAAGGCCACTTTCAATGATCTTATGATGAAAAGAACCATCTAAACCCAGAGAGAGGACTGTGAGAACAGAGTGTAGATTACAACATTGCATTTTCATGCTTTTTCTTGTCTTTTGTTTGCATTTTATTTTCTTTCTCATTCTTTTCCTTTTTGATTTTATTTTTCTTGTGCAGCAAGATAATTTTATAAACATATATGTATTTATTAGATTAAACACATATGTTGCCATATTTAACATACATTGGATTATTTGCTATGTAGAGTATGAGATAGGGAAAAGGGGGGAAATTGGAACACAATGTTTTACAAGGATTAATGTTGAAAAATCATCCATTTGTGTTATGAAAATAAAAATAGCTTTAATAAAAAACAAAATAAAATGCATTACTATTAAAAATTAAAATAAATTTTGAATTTGTAGACCCTCTGAAAGGATTTCAGAGAGCCCCAGGATCCTCTAGACCATACTTTGAGAATCAGTGATCTAGGTAACTTAAACTGGCAGAAAATTCTGATGTTCTTCATCAGAAAGAGTTCCCTATTCCAGTGAAACCAAAGGCATCATCTCTATTCCCACAGAGTTAAGGCTATTGTTCTAAAACTGTGCTTGTAATACAAATCATGTTCACTGGACTACACATTCTACATTCTCTTCTCCCCTTTTTGAAAAATGGAGGGATAAACAAAACAAAACAAAACAATACAAACAAACAAACAAAAAACAGAAACAAACCTTTGCCCAGTCCTTTGCTTCTTTCAAAATTCATTCATGGTGAACCAATCACATAAGATCATTTGACAAGACATTTTTTTTCTATACTCTGAGTTAAACTACATCTGGACTAAAGATTTTGAATTTATCATGGTCAACCAAGCTTGCTCTTACTATATCACTCCTTATCTTGGATATCATGTTTCTATAAGATATTTTCCCTGTTTCTAACTCATGTACATTTTCTTTTGCCACAAATCCAGAAACAAAATGAATTAAACAGCTCAATCTTCTCTTGGTAATCTATTATCATTATACTATCCTATCCATGTAATTATTCTTCTTTGATCTTTTTTTCTCATTAGAGCTAAAAATAAAAAACAAATTTGATTTGCTCTCTTCAATGTCTGATTGTTTTGAATTTTAGAACTTCTAATGCTTCTCTGAGAGAACCATGCCATACTCAGTTTTCTACTACTTTTACTTCCTTATTCTATGGATACCTTTTAAATATATAGTGTTTGATAATTTCCCTCTATTTTAATTAGTTTCTTTAGACAACACACCTCTTTTTCTTTCTTTTTCAGTTCTTTCAGTCATATCTGATTCTTCATAAAACTGTTGAGATTTTCTGGCAAAGATATTATGATTTTCCATTTTTTCTCCATGTCATTTTGCAAATGAGGAAATTGAATCAAAAAGAGTCACATAGCTAATAAATGTTTTAGGCCAGATTTGAACTCAAAAAGATGAGTTTTCCCAAGTCCAGAATTGTTACTCTATACTACCTAGATGTCTTATTTCTCTTTGTGTGAATTGTTTACTTTTTAGTCATCCAAATTTAATTTCTGGCTCATGGAGGTATCTTCCAACTCACAAAATCAATTTTCCAAGCATAGTATTCCAAGTTTATGTATTCTCTTAATGTACTACCATCAAAATCATGACTTGCAAAAATAATTATTTTTGTTCACTTAGGAGACATTATTCATTCAAAACAAATATATGTAATATATTTATGTAATAAATATATAAATATGTAAATATGTAAAACATGTAAAATAATATAATATGTAAATATATAATAATAAGATATGTAAAAAAGAAGTGATAAAATATTTCTTCCACAAAACTGTGACACATCTTTCTACAAAATGCGTTTTGTCATGTCTCAATATACTAACCGATGTTACTTAATCCCTTCTTTAAAACAAATAATTCAGTTAATTTCATGTAATCATATTTCTTGTGGAGGCCAAATTTTCCTTTTAGAATTAATATCTATACTTTAGTTGTGTAGTTAAACTTGTTTTGTAGATTTCTATATAGGCATTTGAGGACATAGTTGGTTTTTTGACCCTTCTTTCTTGGAATTTGTCTCCTGTTAATTTCTATGTCTCTACTACTCTTTTTGTGCTACAATGAAACCAATCTCTATTGTAAAGAGATTATATCAATACATATATTTAGGAATTTTTCTTCTTTCTTTTCAGTGTATCTTCTAATTAGTTTTACAACATACTAGCAAAGTATTCTGAGTAGCCAAATTGAGGTACTCCCCATATCTTGTCTAAGTCCCTTCATTTCTCTCCATCATGTTGTGATAAAATAATATAATTTGAATTTTAATCAAGCTTCTGAAGTGAACACTGGTTTAGGAAATCCATCAACTTTCTTTGATCTTCTTTACCTATTGTTCTCTTTCATAATATTCCTTTTTATTTGGAGATTGATTCTTTGTACTAGCCAAGTTTATTATTGATTAAAAAAGGATGCAAATGCTATCAATTCTCTTAAAATTTTTAGTTAATGAATATTTGTCTGAATTTCAAATACATAGTGATAATTTTTTGATTCCTGTTATTACTACACGAATTTCCAAAAGTATATAGAAATCCTGTGGTTTTATAATCTTAACACATCTCTCATGCCCTAGAAGTATGCCTTGCAAAGTTAATAGACCTCTCTAAGACAGTTATCACATTGACCTGCTTTAATATCAATTCTTAGCGTCGCTAACCACCAGCTTGTTATTTCTCAACTATCCCTTCCTTATGGAGTACTTGAAAACTATGACGAGGGAGCCAAGTAGTAATCTGGCCCAGTCTAATCTAATAAGAATTTATGTAATGTCTATTGTGAAAAGGGTACTGGGCTAATTTTGCCTATAAAGACAAAATGAAAAATCCCCTTCCCCAAAGTGGATATATTGTCTTTTGAGTATACAGTCTTTATAAGAAATAAACTCTTCAGTGACTTGGTTTTCCTTTTTTTGTGATTTTTGTTTTTTCTGGGGGGGATAAATACATATGAAAGAAGAAAGATATCTCAATTCTTCTTGGTGGGCAAACTTGGTCATTGTAATTATATTCATTTTGCTTAATTTTATTATTCTCTCCATATATTGTTGAAAATGGCATATATATATATATATATATATATATATATATATATATATATATATATATATATATATATATATATATATTTTTTTTTTTTTTTCCCCCCATTCTGTTTACTTGCTCTACACTAATTCATATAGATCTGTTTTGTCACCAAAAAAGTAGTTATTGGATCAAAGGGTATTTACAGTTTTATTGCCCTTTGGGTTTATTAGTGCTCTAATTTCCCCACATCTCTAGCATTTATCATTTTCCTTTTCTAGAACTCTGTCTTCCCAGAAATCAGCTGGAGTCAGGATCACTAAACATCTTTATTCTTGATCTTTTACGGTCAAGGTCAGGGGATTAAATCTAGCAATCTCCCACACACCTTCCTCCCTCCAACACCATGAGAGACCGAGCGTGAGCATCTCAATTTCCTCCTCCTCCTCCTCCTCTTCCTTACCTCTCTTGGCTATCCATCAGCTTGGCTCGGCTATCCCAGGCTAGGGAGCCAGGTTAAAGAGAGAGACTTGCTGCCTGCAGTGGGCTTATAAAGAACCTGTGAGGTTATACACACAGCCAATCAGCAAGAGAGTCATCACCCATTATGAAGCTATTTCAATATGGCCAGGATCCCACCCAGTGGGCAGTCCTATATCCACAGAGATTACTTCTGGGGCACTCAATCTCCTGTTGCATTGTGGCCACCCATTTAATGGATCCTTAAAATTTAGGGTTTAGGGACAATTTGATAAGAATGAAGTGGTACCTTAGAGTTGTTTTATTTTGCATTTTTCTAATTAACAATGACTTAGAACATTTTTATCTGACCACAGATAGCTTTAATTTCTTCATCTGAAAGATGCCTGTTCATATCCTCTGATCAACTAGGGAATGATTTGTCTTCTTATAAATTTTATTCATTATATTTGAAAAAAAGATGCCTTTATCAGAAAAACTGACTGCAAAAATTGTTCCCCAGCTTTCAGCTTTCTTTATAATCTTGGTTTCATTGCTTTTCTTCATGCAAAATATTCTTAATTTAACATAATTAAAATTACTCATTCAGTGTAGCACTGAATAAATAAATTGATTTAGGTAGAATTGTCATTTTTACTGTATTACCAAAGCCTGCCCACAAGAAATTAGATTTTCCCCCCATTGTTTAGATCTGACTATCTTTGCATGGAAAGTATTTTGTAATTATGTTCATATGTCCAAGTCAACTTACACTCTTTTTAACTGCCCTAATAGAAATATATTTCTCAAGAAATACAATTATCATTTTCCTATGTAGAGATATAAATAGTTTAACTTTGTAAAATAATGTGTTTATTTTCCTTTCCTGCTTACATTTCTCTTAAGTCTTATATTTAAAGACCAAATTCTCTTGATTCTTCTCTTTCTGTTCAGCTCTGGTCTTTTCATCAGGAAAATTAGAAGTTCCCTGTTTCATGGAATATTTATCTTTCCCCCTGAAAGATTGTGCTGTTTTACTTTTTTGATTTTTGATTGTAATCTTTTGCCTTCCAGAATATCACTTTGGTGTCTACTTCAGAATTTGTTTTGATTTTCCCATTGCCATTTTGCCATGGAGAGGACTTTTCTATTTTTTACTCCCTTTTTAACTCATATTATGACTTTTAGAGTTGAGCTGTGTTACTGGGACACAAAGAGCGCTGTTGTAGACTTCTTGTACTGAAGGCCAAGACTTGGTAACTTACTTTTTGTTCTAGGACCTCAGGTGCTGGCAGATTATTTACTGATGTTGGGGTAGTCTGCCTAGTCACCATTGTTGTACCAATGTTCTGGGTCTAGTAGTTTTCCTTCTGTTCTGTGGCTGGAAATTTCACAACTGCCCTGCTGAGCTAGGTTCAAGGGACTTTAATTCCTGATCTGGACTGTAGCTATGAACTTTCCATTGGTTTTTGTAAAGGGCTAGAACTGAGCAATGCATTTGGATAATGAAGTACGTGAGACTAATTGCCAATTGGACAGTTCCCTATTAACTTGTTTTAAGGTTGACTCTCCCCAGCTGTTCTGTGCTGACTTGATTGGTGGGACAAAGAGGGGGAAGTGACTTGTGTGGGAGGAGTAGGAGGAGGAGGAGAAACTTGGGTCGTGGAACTCACGCTCTCTCACACTCATGACCTGGCTTTGGAGGGTGACGGTAAAAGATCAAGAATAAAGACGTTTAGTGATCCTGACTCCAGCTGATTTCTGGGAAGAGAGAGTTCCAGCAGGTTTTCCCAGAGGTTGTTTTTGCTGTTCTGTGTTCGCCTTTTACACAAGTGAAACAGACCATTTCTAAAGTCCTCCTAACTCATCTTAAGTTATATAATTGTTTCACTCCATCTTTTTGCAGAGTCTGTCACTCCAGAATCCATTTGAAAGTTTGATTTAACATATTTCTGAGGAAAACTAAGGAGAGCTCAGAAATTTTCTGGTTTCTGTGCTATCTTGATTCTGCTCCCCCATCCTAAGCTATCCTTTTTAAAATGTAGTCCAAGAACACAAATGTTGCTTTGGATACTATATCACTCTCCTTATTTATATTGTTTTCAGTAAGCTAACTCTTTGGATCTTATTTTCAGGAAAACTGTTATTGAATCTTGCTTTACACATACACACACACACATATATGGCACTATAGCACCAGTGAGATTGATCTTTTTTTAGATACAGGATTTATTATTTACATTTTATACTCATTAAATTTCATATTAGTCATTTTGGCTGGGCCAATAGCAATTTAATTTTGTATTTGGATTTTTCATCCAATATCTTACTATTATTGTGAGCTTTATATTACTTGTAAATCTGTTAATTATCTATCTATGTAGTTGTATAAGTCACTGATATAATTGTCAAAAAAGCATAAGTTTTAACCAAAGATCCAAGAGGTCCTTTACTAGAGACATTTTTTTTTTTATTTTGACATTGAATTAATGACTACTTTAATTCTGAATGATCAATCAATTCTGGAATCATTTAACTTTACCATGATGTAGCCCATATCTCTTCACTTTGTCCAGAAGAATAATAAAAGTGTCTGTATACTTAGTTTTTAAAATGAAATATCATGTTTTATTTTATTCGATTTTTATTGACTGTTTCTCAGTTATATTTTCATCTTTGCACCTGTACTATCAATATACTTAATCAAATTCATTGCTAAAATAAGTTAATTAACTCTAGTACTCTTCCTTTTAACCATTTTAGTTTATCAAAAACATGTGAAAAATAAAATAAAATTAATCTTTCTTGACTGATTTTAGATGAAGCAATGCTGGATCTCCATAAACTCTACTTCCATTTCGAGAGGTTAACTAAACAAATCTCATAATACATTTGAGAATTTTGATAAGAATGCAATCCATAATCACTGGACTGCAGTTAATATACTTCATTCTTTTCTCTTGTATACAAATTAAGATATTTGTCTTTTAATTTGGTAATATCTCTCTCAGCCTCCATAGTTTTTTTTTTTTTTTTTTTTTTTTTTTTTTTGTTTTGTTTTGTTTTGTTTTGTTTTTTTAATGTCACCACGGATAATGCGCTAATCAAATATAACCATTTTTAGCATCCAAGATGATAATTCTTTCAGACCTAATGACTTGAATTCATTTTTTAAAAATTGCTTAGATTTAAAATCATTTTAATTTTGGTAAATGTATGAGGTATCAGGTGTAGGTTCTTTGGGTTAGGAGAGAGAAGTGATAAATATAAAGTTTATCATACTTAGCATAGGTTGCCCCCTTTACCTGGGATTCACTCCTTCATTTCCTCTTCTCAAAATACCATTTATCTTCAGTATTACTAGCCTCTTGGGAATAGTGCATTGAAAAAGATACTGGATAGAGATTATGAAGACCTGAGAACCAATCACACAATCAATACTCAGCACTTATCACAGTGCCTAGCACATAGTAGTTGCTTAATAAATGTCAGTCAATACTACTGGGCTTATATCCTAAAGAGATTTTAAAGAAAGAAAAGAGACCTGTAAGTGTAAGAATATTTGTGGCAGCCCTTTTTGTAGTGGCCAGAAACTGGAAATTGAATAGATGCCCATCAATTAGAGAATGGCTGAATAAATTGTGGTATATGACTGTTATAGAATATTATTGTTCTGTAAGAAATGACCAGCAAGATGATTTCAGAAAGGCCTGGAGAGATTTGCATGAACTGATGCTGAGTTAAATAAGCAGAACTAGGAGATCATTATTCACTTCTACAATAATACTATATGATGGATACCTTCTGATGGCTCTGGTTCTCTTCAAAATGAGATGAACCAAATCAGTTCGAATTGTTCAGTAATGAAGAGAACAAGCTACACCCAGCGAAAGAAATATGGGAAAAGAGTGTGGACCACATCATAGCATTTCCATTCCTTCTGTTATTGTCTGCTTGCATTTAATATATACTTTAACATTTAACATGTATGGGTCTACCTGCCATCTATGGGAGAGGATGGGGAGAAAGGAGGAGAAAAGTTGGAACAGAAGGTTTTGCAAGAGTCAGTACTGAACAATGTCCATGCATATGTCTTGTAAATAAAAAAAAAAGCTGTAATAAAAAAAATCTGAGCTGGAAGAATAAAATAAAAGAAATGTCAGTCAACTGGCATCTTTTGTAAGTCTCTTAAACTCCTTTGGTCTAATACTCACTTATGAAATGAAGGGCTTGAATCATATAATTTCTGAGGTCCCTTATAGCTGCAAAACTATAAAACTGTTATTGTCATTATTAGCTCTATTGTTTTTGTGTCCTCAGTACAATGCTTGAAATACAATAGGTTCTTAAGAAATGCTTATTGGATGTATTAGATTGACAATTGGTGAGTTGGTCTGCTTTGCAAGCCTAATGACAGATGAAACACATAAAGACCTAGGAGTTCAAGTAGACTGCATTCATTTCTTTTGGTACATTAGGGGAATTTAGAACTATAATCCAGATTTCTACATGAATTGTTTGAATTATTAGGAAACATTGCTTTTGGCTAACATCTCTCTCTCTCTCTCTCTCTCTCTCTCTCTCTCTCTCTCTCTCTCTCTCTCTCTCTCTCTTTCTTTCTCTCTCTCTCTCTCTCTCTCTGTGTGTGTGTGTGTGTGTGTGTGTGTGTGTGTGTGTGTGTGTGGGCGTGCCTGCATTTCTTTGTTCCTCTATCTCTGTGTTGTTTTCTTGTCTATTGCTTCACCATCTTCCATTCATTCTTGGTTGAACCTGGGACAGGAGCAGCAGTAGCAGCAGCATTGATGTGGAACTGGATGATGAGCCTCCTTGTATGGAAGAGATCGATTATAGTACAGACTGCTCCTCAGATCAGAAACTGACATCTATGAACTTGATCAACAGATTCAAGAGATGACCTTGGCAGAAGCTAGAGGAGATGGGGAAGAGAAAAATGGGGTAGATAACAGGTCACTTAGTAGCCCTGAATTTTATGTTTCCAAACACTGGACAAACAAATATAGAACTTTCCCTTAATTATAAGAGTCAACTGAAGTTTTATCAAAAGAAAAAATATATAGGACAATGGTCTCCCTGCATGAATAGTAATAAAGTATTTTTAGGGATCACTTTGAACCTACATGTACTTTTAGATCTATCATCCAGACAGACATATATATGCATATATGAATATTCATGTATATGTGTATGTATGATATATAGATGTATATCTATATATCTATATATCATACATATACACATATATTATCAAATTACCCTCTTTTTCAGAACCCAAAGATGTAATTCTTCTTGATCTGGTCAGCTTGATTTAGTGATTTTTTTTTATATTTAAAATCAACTTAATTTTAGCAAGTACACACACATACACACACACACACACACACACACACACACACACACACACACACACTTGCAGATGGCAGCAAGAAAACACTGTGACACCCCAAACTTCCTGAATGGCAAGGTTATATTTCATAGTTGGCCAACTATACCATTTCCTTTGTTGGAAAATAGTTTGTATAATACATACATACATGCATGCATACCCTATATATGTATAAACGCATATGTATCTTTAAGTATGCATATTTATGTTGTCTTTTAAAGTGACAATGAGCCTTGCAGCCATTTAAAGAATTTGTCATTCTGGCTTAGAACTTCATTTTTCAGTTGGCCATGAATCTTTTAAATTCTTCCTTAGCCTATGTCTAAAGTAATAGAAGCATAGGAATATCTAAAAATCAGTTTCCCTCCCCCTGGATTTCTCAATTATAATTCTAAGGAAGGTTGATTGATTGCCCTCTCTCCCCCCTACCAAACTGCTCTATTGTTTTTGTGTTCTCAAAAGTATAAGAATATGTAAGTATAAGAATAGATAAGAGCAATATAGAATAAAATAGAGCAATAAGAACAAAATAAAAGAAACTTCTGTTCTTTTTTTCTGTTGGCTAACTTCTCTTCACAACAAAAAAACATAAGCCACTCAAACACTGAAACAGATCTACTTATGTCATTGGCTAAAGGCTATGAAGATGCTTCAACCCAAAATGTAATTAATTATTCCTCACATTTTACATACTCCTCCTCAAAAAAAAAAAAAAAAAATATATATATATATATATATATGTATATATATATATATATTTAGAAAGTGAATAATTTCATAGAAAGACAGTAAGATTACATCTTCAAAATTATTCTCTAAAGGGGTCCCAGAAATGGTTAATTTAAAAAAAAAGTTGAGGCACATTAAAAGCATAGAAGGAAGAGGCTATGTTTTCCTTCTTTCTATCATTGTTAGTTTTTGACTGAGTCGTATTAATTATAAAGCTATCTGATGTAGTGTTGCTTAATTACTCAGCCAAATAGTGATATAGAAAAAGAATCCACATCAATCGCCAATTAGGAATTCACAGAATGAAAGTTGACATGTAGTTCCACAGCATTTGTCTATGTACTATGATTTGATTGATCAAAAGGATCATTTTGCTGCCAATTATTTCTTTGCCAATAACCATATATAGCTTCCCCAAATTTTCATGTGACTTTTTATGTTAGGAATTGAAAGCCTCACTTAGTAAAGTGAAAAATATTAGAGGATAGAACCAAACTTCCAGAATCCATTTAACATAAGCCCAATTAATTTATCTACTATATTTTAGTCACTTATGGCTCTAAGGGAAAGGTTCAAAGGGAAGTTTTACTAGGGGAAGAAGTTAAAGTGAAATTTGAAGTGTTAGGAATTTACCTAGGAATAAAATTTGGGGATCCGAGTGAATAAAAGGAACTATATAATAGTTCTGGGCAGATGGCATCAAGAAGACTCTGAAGGGAGAGTTGGAGATGCCTAACATCCTTAGTGGCAAGGGCACAATTCACTAGTTAGCTGACTAGACCATTTCCTGTGTGGGAAGACAATTCACTGAGTTCAAAAACAACACAACCAGGTGAATTCCAGATCCTCAGAAACAGCTGTCTAGTAAACTCAGACAGCTATTTTCTGGCCAAACCACTATGGTGAATTGATCTCAAAGGCATGCTTTGTGGATCTCATAGCCAAATGAAGTCATTCAAGAATGCCAGGAAGCCCAATATAATAATGAGACACAGATGTAGTTTTAAAAAAAATTCACAGAAGGTGACCAGTTCTGGACAAATTTCTATTGGTATAAGTGTAAAGTTATTACTTCAGAAGTTTTGTCTCTTGATTGGGTGTTTTAAATTATAGGAAGAACCCTTCCCTCATAATTAGTATTTTTAAAGATGTAAAACCATTGTATGGAGGGCAGGTTATATCTTGGTGTCAATATTGGAGGGGAGGTTACTACCCTGTGATGTGATGATAAATATTTAACAACCCTTTTTCTAGGAGAGAAAAATAAATATTGTTCATAACACACTTAAAATTTAATCGGCTTTTTAAAATTTTTTCTTCACCACATTTCAAAGTTTAGGCAATCAATAAAACAATTCAGCCATGATTTCTGGTATCTTCCAATTGAACTATAAGTACTCCCTCTGAAAATCTAACAATCAGCTCTCACAAAGACTGGTGGACTTGAGTACTAGACTATACATTTACAGTATTTCTTTGAAATCTCAAGATTGTGTTTTGAAATCTTCTTGTTTCCAATTCTAGAATCTGTAGTGAAGAAAAATGTGTTGCGTTCACTCCATAGGTAATTGGAACAAGTGTAACTATAGTTTCTCATACTAACCACTCTCTCTTTAACTCCCAGTGTGATGTGGGATTCATAGGCAAATATAATGGCCTTGTATTTCCGAGTTGTAAAAATGGTGAAAAAAATTAATACAGATATAATAAAAAACTGTGTGCTTTTAAAGAAAGTGATTGCATCGTTTTTCAGTTAAATGTGAGTCCTGGTTCACTTTATTTTTTTCATGTAAAAAATTAATACATCTTTTGTTTTATGCCATGATCACTTTTAAAAATTCCTTACAATTACCATTGTATCTACACTGATGCCACCAAGAACAATATTCTCACCACCCCAAAAATGTTTGCTTTCATGAAGCACAGCTGAATGCTTTTGAATAAAAATGACATCTTTGCTGTTTGTCCATTTCTTTGAAGTCCTGTCATTGAGAATATAGAACTAAGGATTTCCTCTTTTTACCAGATTCTATTGTGCCTTTAATGCAGAAAAGTTTTGGTAGATCTCAAAATAACTAGATTATCAAATTAAAGACTTTAGGATAGATTTCCAGAATCCATCATATCAGATCACATTCTGGGGTGGAGGTAGATTTTGCCAGATATAGTTTCCATTTTCCGTGTTGATAACTGTAAAGCACATAAGTGTCCACTGTAGACAAACTATTCTGTCAAACACTATTCCTTATTATAGTTTTCTTTGATAACATGGAAATATTCTGTTTGGCAAAATAAAATGCTTGAATTCAGCTCAGAAGACAGACTCTCCTAGTCCTGAGAAGTGTGATTCCCTGGTTTTTGAAACATAAATAGCATACACTTTATGCTTTTTCTCTCACCTGACTTCCAGAACTAGTACAAAAACAAATATACAATAACTACAGCTTTTTATTCAGAGCTAATTCATTAGCTATGAAGCATATTATTTTTTTGAAAGTGTTCTATTTTACTTCATAATTTTGCTAGATGTATGTATCACTCATTTCTGTTAAAAGGGTAGCTTAAAAGAATGAGGCAAAATGGAGAAATTTAAAGATAAAAATGGATTGCATTAGAGACTATCATATTATAAAAATATGGTTGTAAGTAACTTAAAATCATCCAAAACACACTTTGATAAAAGATAGTTGAAACTGAAAATGTTGGAAGAATTCCCACCCCTTCGTCTTTCAAACTCTCTGAAAATGACCCAATACTTGTAGTGAAAAAATAATAAACATAATAAGTATAGATAGAAGAAGCTTGATGATATCCCATCTTGTCCTTTTCATATCTCTACCAAGTAGACTCTAACATAGGTAGAAAAAGGCCAGTGAATGGGCCACCAGAGCTGATTTTCTTTTAGAATTAAAAAAAAAAATTAACTTTCTGGGACACCTTGTCCTTCAACCTTAATTAGATCATAAAATAAAATTGATGCATCCATCCTGTTTCTTTTATTTGAGAAAAACATGTTCTGGTATGGAATATGTCTTCATTGGTATCCTGAGTGATTAGAATAATATCTAACACATAGTAAGCACTTAATAAATGTTTGTTTGATTGAATGTTTTAGGCTCACCCTTAAAGATCAACTAGATCAGCCACTCATACATCTAACACAAATTAAACCAATGAATATTTATAAATGCCTACTATGTGCCACTATTGTAAGTGTTGGTGACACTCAAGCCAAAAGTCAAAAGACCATTTCATAGTATAAGAATACCATGGAAAAAAGGCAGCCAATAAGAATAGTAAAATAGCTTGCTTTTAGTGGCAATAAGATAGAAGAAATTGGAGAGACCACTATGTATTACAGAAAGAAACAACAGCTAAATAGATAAGATATGTATTGACATTTGGCTGTAATGTACTGTGTGAGAATGAGAGCAAAGTACCATTAACTTGGAAATGTAGGCTAGCGCTAGATTAGAAGAGTTTTAAATGCTGAATTAAGCACTTTGAATTTTATTTTAGCCTCTAGGACCAAAGGGAAATAGGGCAGACACTTTTTCCAGAGAATTAAAAACAGCAAAACTACACAAAAATTGTTTTCACCCAGACTAGAGATAATAGGTTACACTCTTTGGAGTGAAATATTTCCAGTCACCAGTACTAACAGACTTTTATTTCCACCACAGAATGAATTATTTTAAAAAGCTGAAGATAGAAGTATTTGACCAAAAGGGTAATAATAATTGTATTATTACTACTACTAAGAGCAATTATACAGAACTTTTAGATTTGAAAAGCACTTTATTGTCATTCCATTTGATTCTCCCAAAAAACCTGTGAGGGAGGTGCAATTAAGTTACTCCAATTCCACACATGAGGAAACTGAGGCTGAGTGACTTTTTCAGAGTCATAGCAAGCAAGGGTATATATAATGAAGGATTTCAATTCAAGTTCTCACCTCCAAGTGCTGTGTTATGCCTGGAAAAAAAAATCGATAATGTTATAATTGTCACCATTTTAGCATCATAAAACTAAGATCACCTACAAAATATCATTTTGCTCATTCCTTTGCTTCTGGCCAATGTTTCCCTCCACCATTCCAGAAAAGTAGGCTTTTAAATTATTTTTAAAGCTCTCCAGAGAAACAATCTATCTGTTTGCCTCCATAACCTATTTTAGGACAACTAGATATAACTTAAAAAGACAGGACACACATATAAAGAGAAGACTTACAGCCGAAAATGTCATCCTAAAGTCATACTTTGTCCACCCTTTCCCTTTTCCTCATGGTCTTTCCTTTTCCAGGAGATTTCCTCCTTCTCCTTCTAGCCTGCAGAGGTCAGGAAAGGGCCTCTGTTTGCATGCAGGAATTCAGCCTGCCATTAACATTCACCCAGAGTCCTGGTAATTAAGAAGGCCTAGGCTCTGCACACAGGAACGGAAATGCATTGACTTTAATAAAACAGAGTGTAAAACAACTTTAGATTGACTCCAGCCTTGTTTATTCTTGCACACTTGTAATTCTGGTTTGGTCTTTTCTCAGTCAAAGAGATCATTGTCCCAAGAACTGAAGCATGCTCTTTTTCTGCTGTGGATGCAGCCTGTCAGATGAAGAAAGGAATGTTATCTTACCTCTATTGCCTCTCAGAAAATGATTATTTTATTTTAATAAAAAGACATAGGAAAGAGGAGGAAAATGAAAGAGAGAAAGACAGACAGAGAGAAAGAAAAACAGACTATGCGCAATGAGAAGATAATAATTTTCTTTCTTTTTTTTCAAAAATAAACTATTATACTTTGATCCCAGGCAAATGTTTCAATAAATGAGTTCAAAAAGTAAACTCACGAGCCACTGTACCTTCAGCTGGGCTGGTTATTTATTCCCTTTCCTTTATACTCTTCAAATAGAGTGATAAGAATGAACCTTAGAACAAGATTCAGAAGACCTGGATTCTAGGGCTAGCTCTGATGCAAATGAGTGAATAAGTGAATTCAACCTTCTTGATTTTAGTTTTTTCATCAGTAAAACAGCAAAATTTAGAACTCTATGGGACACTGAAGAGCATCTAGTTAAAAATTTTATGCTGCTATGCTTCATATCTGAGAGGGATAAACCTAGCCTCTGGATGGCCATGAGCTCGCCAAGTAGCAAGGAGGCTACATGAGCCAACTCACACTGGGCTACTGTTTTTGAAAGATGTGAGGGCCAGACCTGCACAATGATCTTTTCACAGCTGAAATCGATGCTGTTGAGGCCCTGCCAATGCCCAGAAGAACAAAACCTCCTGAAATCAGGCACTAAAAATAAATAATAAAGCCAAGTGACAACAACAAACAGGAAGAAAAAACTATTGAGTCAGCAAACTTGGGGGAATTATAATTAGTTTTATCTGCTTTTTAAAAAATTACGATCTTATGTTTATACATTTGGTGAAAAAATATCTCTTTCTCAATAGTGAGTCTGATGCAGAACTAAAAAGTACAGCTGGAGCAGTATAAAGGTGTTAGCACTCTCTCCTGTTCCCCATGACCTACCCTGACCTGTTTAGGCCCCACTGATTCTTGCTTTTTAAATAACAGTCTCATTAGCACTCCACCTCCTGTCAATAAAGTCCTCCTTGGATTGGGTCCAGGCAACCTCATAGACCTCTTTCTTTGTGCCAGCTTCCGCTCTGTCTGTAAAACTTCAGAAACTTAGCCAAGAAGGGCTGTGTGGTGTGGTGGGTAGGGAAAAAAGTATTTGAAGAATGAGAGCATCCGACTGCTTATCTGGAGATTGAACCTTGGTTCTGGCAATAGATGAGCCTTTTCAGGTTCTAACAGTTTCATCTGTATGCAGATGATCACTATGGTCCTGTCCAGCTCTAATCAGTAATAACTGCACTGCCCCATAAATAGTACTTCTTCCAGCAAGGAGAATGTGACTATGGCCTCATAAAATTAGTGTTGTTTTAATACATCACAAACAAATACCACTTTAATGTTGTGGTACCTTCTATAATATCCCCCAGTCAATCAGCTATTGATGTTATTCATAGCATGGTTCATTGAGTACCAATCGTACCTTTTTAATATTATTTCACCTAACATTTCCAAGAAACTATTAAGAGACATTGAATTTGAGTATGTACTTAATGAGTGCATGTGTGTGTGTATGTGTGTGTGTATGTGTGTGTGTGCACATGCACACTGTGGTGGAGGAAAGGTAAGAGATGTAGGAGAAAGAAGTGATCCTTTCTTCTTTTAATTGAAGTGCATGAGTCGCTATGAAAAGGGCACTCAATTTGGAGTAAGAATAGCTTCAATCATAATTTTGCATTCTATCTAATTAGCTGTAGGACCATAGGCAAATCATTTTGTTTTTTAAATTTTATTTTATTTGGGAAAAAAAGAGTAAGAGAAAAAGAAAAACAGAAAATACAAAATAAAACATTGTTTTGTGCCCAGCAGAACATGAGGGGGAATTCAAATATACAACAACAAATTACCAGACCAAAAAAGTTTGTACATATTAGTAGAAGAAATTATATTCGTAAATATATAATACTTTAGTCCCTTGTAATTGTTCTTGGTTTCCTGCTGCACACTTTATTTGCTTTATTTCCCCCCTTTCATCCCTTCCAAGCAAGCTATAGTTAAAAAAAAAAGATATATTTATGCATATACGTATAGATATATACATACATACACACACTTACATCCATACATATACATGTCTTTCCTATCCCTGTGTCATTAATTAAATTCTGCTCCATAACTTACCTCACTATTATTTAACTTCCTCCCATTCAAGGATTTCCCCCTTATCTTCTTCCCTCACCTTTTGCTTCCCCCTTTGCCCATCCCTCCCCCCTTAGATTTTGTAGGATGCTGTACCCTTCATTCTATATATGTATTTTTATTTATTAAACCCATTCCCAATGTGAGCAGGTTTTCAGAACAATGAGCCTTCCTTCCCTTTCTAATACCTCTGTGTTATTCTTAGTATTTCATTTGTAATGTGATTTACTGTTTTTTACCTTGTACCAACAATCTATTGTTGATATGAATTAAATATAAAGTATACATATATAAAGATAATTTGTCCATGTTTAAACAGTTTGTACTTGTTAAAAAAAAAAAAAAAAAACCTGATCTTTCATATTGGCTCTTATATATTAAATTTTCTGTTAAATTCAGATCTGGTTGATAGAAAGTCATAAATATCTGCAAATTTGTTGAATATCCACTTTTTCTTATTCAAATTTACAGATAATTTTGTTGGATATGATGTTTTTGACCACAGGCTTAGCTTGAATGTTGGTAGACATGATTCCAGGACCTGTGGTCTTTTATTGTAGCTGCTGATAAGTCTTGCACAATTCTAATTGTAACTCCAACATATTTGGAGTTGTTTATTTCTTATTTCTTGCAAAATTTTCTCTTTGTTCTGGGGGTTTCAAAATTTGGCAATAACATTCCTATGTGTTTTCCACAAAGGATAATGTTGAGGTGCTGCTTAAAGGATTTTTTCTATTTCTACTTTCCCTTCATAATCTATCACTCCAAAACAATTTTGTTGGATTATTTCCTGCATTATTGTGTCAAGGTTATTTTTTTGGTCACAACTTTCTGGCAATTCAATCATTACTACAATTTCTCTTCTTGATCTGTTCTCTAGATCTGTCATTTTTTTCTAAGATGTTTCACATTCTGTTCTATTTTCTCATTCTTTATAATCTGTTTTATTTCTTGATCGTTCATAGCTTTACAGGCTTCCCCTTCCCCAATTCTAATTTTCAAAGCAGTATTTCATCTTTGAAATTCTGTATCTCCTTTTACAATTCATTAATTTTTTTTCATAATCTTGTTTTATTTTTATTTGGTTTTATTTATAAGATAAATAAATTTATTTTATTTGTATAAAATTTATCTTATTTTCTTTTTACTTGTTCTTTAATGTCTCTCAGAAGATTTTTAAAATCTTTTTTGAGTTCCTCTATAAATTGTCTCTGGTCAGAGAGCCATTTTACATTACTCTTTGAGGGTAGAAGCTTTTTTTTTTTTTTTTTTTTTTTTTTTTTTCCAAACTAATGTGTTCTTCTCTAAAGATGAATGCTGCTCTTTCCTGCTTCCATAACACATTTCAATGTTGGGGTACTTTATTTTTGCAGTTTCATTTTTAAAAAATAGGTGGTATTAGTGTAGCACTTTTAATCTGAGGTGGGGAGATAGTGCCTCAAGCTTCGCTTCAGCTCTCTACTTTGACCAGAAATTTCAAAGCAAGAGTTCCCCGCTCCTGTATGTATCCACAACCAGCAGTGTCCCTGCTTTGCTGCCTCTACACTCAGGGTGCTGGTTCCTTCTCACCCAGAGCCTTGTCTCAGCAGCACAGGTGGGCTTGGTCCCAATCAACCTACGTTCACTTAGTTTTTTTTCCAGAGTCAAACACAATTTCACAGTATAGGAGAGGAAAGTCTCTGTGCCTCCTGCTGATTCCAATCACACACAGTTAGGCCACAGCATTTATACTTGAGGTTTCTTAGGAGCTAATGGAGATGTGTTTTCAATTCAGATAGGTTAATCCTCAACCAGGGATCTTTCTTCACATCTTCTGGGTTTGTATCAGGAGGAGCCCCATTCTGCCCCAAGCCTTCTTGATTTTCTACCAGTCTTTTTTCACCCTGAGATACATTTTTTTTTCTATTTTTGGGGAAAATTGGAAGAACTTGAAACTTACTCTGCCATCTTCCCAGAATCCTCCCATAGGCAAACCATTTTAAACTCCCTGAACCTCAGTTTCTTCATTTGTATAAAGAGGTTAACAATGCTTTTTTTTTAAACTATAAGAGAAGTGTCATAACTTGTTAAACAGAATTTACATGTGAGATTGCTATCATTATTTGTTTTTCATTATCTATAAAATATTTCAACCATTTACCCATTTATTCCTAGTCTCATCCCAAAATGCTCATTTATCTATTTTTTTTCTTACTTAGTTTATTTTACTTTTCCATATCTTCAGTCATTCAAATTTGTATACATTTTAAGTAAGACAATTCAACTAAAATGTCCTTTTCTTGGTTTCGCACATATCACTTCTTCCATTGTTGTGCCTTTGGCTTGATTATTCCCAGTACTGAAATAGATATGGCTCATCTCAGGTTATGGATCAAAGGGTATGCACAGTTTGATAGTTCTTTGGGCATAGATCCAAGTTGCTCTCCAGAATTGTTTAATCCATCCACAACTTCACCAACAATGTGCTAGTATCCCAGTTTTCTCACATCCCCTCCAACATTCATTATTATATTTTACTTTCATCTTAGTCAACATGAGAAGAGTACAGTGGTAACTCAGGGTGGTGCTCTTAATTTGCATTTCTCTGATCCATAGTGATTTAGAGGACATTTTTATATGACTGGAAATGGTTTTAATTTCTTCATCTGGAAATTGTCTTTTCATATCCCTTGACCATTTATCAATTGAAGAATGGCTTGAATTCTTAAATTTGAATCAATTCTCTATATATTTTAGAAATGAGGCCTTTATCATATCCTTTGGATGTAAAACTGTTTTCCCAGTTTATTGCTTCCCTTCTAATCCTGTCTGCATTAGTTTTGTTTGTACAAAACTTTTTTAACTTAATATAATCAAAATTATCTATTTTGTCAATAATTATCTCCAGGTTTTTTTGGTCACAAATTGATTCCCCCTCCACAGATCTGAGAGGAAAACTATCCTATGTTCTTCTAAGTTGCTTATAATATCACTTTTTAAAACTTTTTTTTTTTTTTTTTTAATATGGAATGCTTCACAAATTTGAGTGTCATCTTTGTGCAGGGGCCATGTTAATCTTCTCTGTTCCAATTTTAGTATATGCAGTGCTTAAGCAAGCACATAATATCACTTTTTATGTCTAAATTATGAAGCCATTTCAACCTTATCTTATTATACATTGTTAGGGGTGGGTCAATGCCTAGTTTCTGCCATACTGGTTTCTAATTTTCCCAAGTTTTATGTCAAAAAGTGAATTTTTAATCCCAAAAGCTGGGATCTTTACGTTTGTCAAACTCTAGATGTGAAGTCACGTTTATCTCCCTGGAGGCATCAGAATCAGGCAGAGTCAGGATAAGCAAAAGCCCTTGGTCTTTGGGGGGAGAAGTGAAGGGAATTGACAAAACTGCCACAAACTCTCCAACAACCTCCCTTCTTGTCCTCCTCCAAAGTGACTCTGACTTGTCTTACTCCACCTCCTAATCCCTCCAATAATTATTTGTATACACCAAAAGATCAAGCCAGCAGAAAATAGTGAGAAAGGCCATTTTTCCAAGCATATGCTAATAGAGTATTGTCTAATAGGTAATTAGCCTTAAGTGCTCAATTGTCAGATTCCAGTGCATTTATACAGAGTTTCAGCCCTTTACAGCTAGATTACAATAGTCCTTGACTATTTTGTTTAGTTAGTGAACCTAACTGATTACTACTCTATTTCTTAGACATTACCAATTTTTTATTAAAGCTTGTTGATTTTCTTTTTTTAATAAAACTTTATATTTTGAAAACATATGCACAGATAATTTGATAACATTGACCTTGTGTTAGCCTTGTGAAACACAACATAGCCTTGTGTTTCAGATATTCTCCTTCCTGACTTCATCCCTAGATGGCAAGTGATCCAATATATGTTAAACATTTTAAAATACCTGTTAAATCCAATATGTATACATATATTTATACAATGTTGTTGCTGCACAAGAGAAATCAGAATAGAAAAAAAAAAAGGAAATGAGTAAGAAAATAAAATACAAGTGAACAACAAAAAGAGTGAGAATGTTATGTTGTGATCCACATTAAGTTTACATAGTTCTCTCTCTAGGTGTAGATGGCTCTCTTCATCACAAGATCATTGGAACTGGCATTAATCATCTCATTGTTGGAAAGAGTTACATCATCAGAATTGATCATTGTATAATATTGATGTTGTCCTGTATAATGATCTCTTGGTTTTGCTCACCTTACTTAGCATCAGTTCATGTAAGTCTCTCCAGGCTTCTCTAAAATCGTCCTGTTGGTCATTTCTTACAAAATAATAATATTCCATAATATTCATATACGATAACTTACTTAACCATTCTCCAACTGATGAGCATCCGTTCAGTGTCTAGTTTCTAGCCACTACAGAAAGGGCTGCCATAAACATTTTTGCAAATATGGGTCCCTTTCCCTCCTTTAAGATCTCTTTAGGATATAACCCCAGTAGAAACTCTGTTGGATCAAAGGATATGCACAGATTGATAACTTTTTGAGCATAGTTCCAAATTGCTCTTCAGAATTGTTGGATCCATTCACAGTTTACATTCCATTCACAGTTACACCAAAAATGTATTAGTGTCCCAGTTTTCCCACATCCCTTCCAACATTCATTATTATATTTTCCTGTCATCTTAGCCAATCTCAGAGGTGTGTAGTGATGTCTCGGGATTATCTTAATTTGCATTTCTTGGTTCAAGTGATTTAGAACATTTTTTCATATGATTACAAATTATTTTAATTTCTTCATCTGAAAATTGTTTGTTCATATCCTTTAACCATTTATCAATTGGAGATTGGCTGGAATTATTATAAATTTGAGTCAATTCTCTATATATTTTAGAAATGAGGCCTTTATCAGAACCCTTAAATGTAAAATTATTTCCTAATTTATTGCTTCCCTTCTGATCTTGTTTGCATTAGTTTTGTTTGTAACAAAACCTGTTAAACTTAATATAATCAAAATTATCTATCTGGTGTTCAATAATGATCTCTACTCCTTCTATGAACACAATTCCTGCCTTCTCTACAGATCTGAGAGGTAAACTCTCCAAAGTTCCTCTAATTTGCTCACTATTTATGCCTAAATCATGAACCCATTTAGATGTTATCTTGGTATGTGGTGTTAGGTGTGGGTTAAGCCCTAATTTCTTCCATACTAGTTTCCAATTTTCCCAGCAGTTTTTGTCAAATTGTGAGTTCTTATCCCAAAAACTGGGGACTTTGGGTTTGTCAAACACTAAATTTCTCTATTTATTGCTTATTTTGTTCTGTGATTCTAACCTATTCCATTAATTGACCACTCTATTTCTTAAGCTTTTTAATTTTCAAAAGATATCCATTGATAATATTTCAATATTAACCCACGCAAAACCCTGTGTTTCAATTTTCCCCCTTTCTCTTCACCCCTTCCCTTAACATAATCTAATGTATGTTAAACATGGTAAAAATATATGTTATGTCTAATATATGAATACATATTTACACAATTATCTTGCTGTACAGGAAAAATTAAATCAAAAAAGGGAAAAAAATGAAAACAAAACCTAATGCAAGCAAAGAACAATAAAAAGAATGAAAATGCTATATTGTGATCCACACTTAGATTCCACAGTCCTTTCTCTAAATGTAGATTGCTCTCTTCATCACAAGGTTACTTTGTCCTATTATTGAAGAGAGCCACATCCATTGGAATTGTTCATCATATACTCTTCTTGTTGATGTGTATAATGGTTTCCTGGTTATGCTCATTTCCTTCAGGATCAGTTCATGTAAGTCTCTCCAGACATCTCTGAAACCATCCTGCTGGTCATTTCTTACAGAACAATAATATTCCATAACATTTACATATCATAACTTATTCAACTATTCTCCAACTGATAGATATCTATTCAGTTTCTCATTTCTCACCACTACAAAAAGGGCTGCCACAAACATTTTTGCACATGTGGGTCCTTTTTCCTCCTTTAAGATCTCTTTGGGATTCAAGCCCAGTAGTAACATTGCTGAATCAAAGGGTATGCATTTGTTGATAGCCCTTTGGTCATAGTTCTAAATTGATCTTCAAAATGGTTGGATCAGTTTACAACTCTGCTAACAATGTATTAGTGTCCTAGTTTTCCCACATTCCCTCCAACATGCATCATTATCTTTTCCTATCATCTTAGCCAAGCTGAGAGGTGTGAAGTGACTACCAAATGGTTTTGATGACCACTGCTCTATAATATTAGTTAGACCACATTGGAATTTTTTTTTCATTAAATCTCTTGAAATTCTTGACCTTTCCTTCTTTCAGATGAACTTTGTTATTATTTTTCCTAGGTCTGTAAAATAATTTCTTGGGAATTTTATTAGTATGGAACTAAGTAGATTACTTTAGATAGTATTGTCATTTTTATTATATTCACTATTCCTATCCAAGAGGATTTGATATTTTTCCAACTCATTAGATCTGACTTTATTTGTGTGGAAAGTGTTTTGTAATTATATTCATATAGTTCCTGATTTTGCCTTGATGGATATTTTATGTTATCAACAGTTATTTTAAATGGTATTTCTCTTTGTATCTTTTGCTGCTGGATTTTGTTGGTAGTATATCAAAATGCAAATAATTTATGTGGATTTATTTTGTATCCTGAAATTTGCTAAAGTTGTGAATTTTTTCTAATAGTTTTTTTTAGTTGATTCCCTAGGGACTTCGAAGTATACCATCATATCATCTTCAAAGAATGATAATTTGTTTTCCTCCATTACCTATTCTAATTCCTTTATTCTCTCCTCTTATTGCTAAAGCTAACATTCCTAACACAATATTGATTATTAATGGTAATAGTGGGCAACTTTGTTTCACCCCTGATCTTATTGGCAATGGCTCCAGTTTATCTCCATTACATATAATGCTTGCTGATGATTTTAAATAGCTACTACTGATACTCTCTATTATTTATTAGGAATGCATGTTGGGTTTTATCAAATGCTTTTTCTGCACCTTTTGAAATAAACATATGTTTTTTTTGTTAGTTTGATTACTGATATAGTCAAATATGCTAATATTTTTCCTAATATTGAACCAGCTCGGCATTCCTGTTACAAATCCTACTTCGTCATGTTGTATTATCCTGGGGATGACTTTATGTCATCTTTTTGCTAATCTTTCATTTAAGATTTTGTATCAATATTCATTAGGTAAATTGGTTTATAATTTTTTCTTTGTTTTCACCCTATCTGGTTTAGGTATCAGTATCTGTGTCATAAAGAGGAATTTGGTAGGACTCCTTTTTCCTTATTTATTCAGATAGTTTGCATAGTATTTGAATTAATTGTTCCTTAAAAGTGTGGTAGAATACACATTTAAATCTATCTGGCCCTGGAGAATTTTTCTTTGGGAATTAATTAACAGCTTATTCTATTTCTTTTTCTAAAATGGTACTATTTCTGTTATTTATCTCCTCTTCTGTTAATCTGGGCAAAGTATATTTTTGTAGTGTATTTCTCCATTTTCTTCCTTTTCAACTTTTTTATTTTTTTAATTGCAAGCCCAATTCATTGATGTTCTCTTTCTGTATTTTACGTAAGTAAGCATCTAGATATACAGAATTTCTCCTAATAACCACTTTGGCTGCATTCCACAAATTTTAGTATGTTGTCTCATTGTTGTCATTCTCTTGGATGCATTCTTGATAGTGTCTATGATTTGTTACTTCACCCACTCTTTCTTTAGGATTAGATTACTTAGTTTCCACTTACTTTTTGGTCTATTTCCACCTGGTCTTTTATTGCATGTAATTTTTATTCCATTATGATATGAGAAAAATGCATTTTTTATTTCCGCCTTTCTGCATTTGATTTTGAGGTTTTTATGCTCTTATACATGGTCAATTTTGCTATGGATTTCGTGTATTGCTGAGAAAAAAGTATATTCAACTCTGGCTGCATTCAATTTTTTCCAAAGGTCTATCATTCCCAAATTTTCGAGGATTTGATTTGATTCCTTAACTTCTTTCTTATTTATTTTGTGGTTCAATTTATCTAGTTCTGAGAAAGTAAGGTTGAGATCCTCCAGTAGTATAGTTTTGCTGTCTAATTCTTCTTGCAGCTCTCTTAACTTCTCTAGGAATTCACATTCAATACCACTTTGTGCATATATGTTTAGTGTTGTTATTACTTCATTGTCTATGGTACCTTTAAATAGGATTTATTTTCCTTCTTTATCTGTTTTAATTAGATCAACATTTTGGTTTTGCTTAATCTCAGATAAGGATTTGTATCTCTGCTATTTTTTTTTTTTTTTAATCTCAGCTAAATCTTAATAGATTCTGCTCCAGTCTTTAACTTTACTCTAAAGGTATCACTTTTTTTTTTTTTTTTTTTTTTTTTTTTTTTTTTTTTAAGAGTGTCTTATAAACAACAAATTGTAGAAATCTGGCATTTAATCCAGTCTGCTATCCACTTCCATATTATGGGACAGTTCATCCTATTTACATTCCCAAATAAAATTATAAACTCTGTATTTCCTGCCATATTTTTTACTCCCCAGTCATATTTTTCTTTTCCCTTTCCCCTCTTTTTCCCCCTCCCCAATATTTTGCTTCTGATCATCGCTTTCCTTAAATAATCCTCCCCCTTTAAAATCCTACCCCGTTCTTATACCTTTCCTCTATTACTTATGTTTTCCCTTCTATTAGTATTCCCCTTTCTTTTTTCTTTTCCCCTCTGTTGTGAGATTTTAAAGTTCAAATTAGCTATCACAAATGACACATGTGTTTTAGAAGCCAAATATAAAAGAATTTTAATAATATCTAAAAGCAGCAAAGAATAGACCTTTTGCAATAACAAAACCAGCATATAAAGATAATAACTAAACACATTACAATTATTAATATAATAATCAGAATAGAAGAAAGAGAGAGAGAAAACATCACCAATTTGGGGGACCACTGACTCTCATTCACTGTGGCTGGGGAGTCCTGTGTTCAGCCTATGAGTCCTGAACTGGGAATGGTTCCAAGGCAGAGTGTCCTCTCCATGGATGAGACTCCAATGAGCCATTTCAGAGCAGGGGCTTTTATGGGGTTTCAGACAAAGAAGGCTTTGGGCCAGGGGTTTGTAATATGGACAGACCAGGGGCTTTGGGCTTTGACCCACCTTCTTGGCTATTGATCATGGGAAAAAATTGCTGGGAAAATTGGAAATTAATATGGCAGAAATTAGGCATCGATCCACACTTAACACCATACACTAAGATCAGGTCAAAACGGGTTCATGATCTAGGAATAAAGAATGAGATTATAAATAAATTTGAGGAACATAGGATAGTTTACCTCTCAGACCTGTGGAAAAGGAATGAATTTATGTCCAAGGCTGGGGTCCTTGGGTTTGTTAAACACTAGGTTATTAGAGTTATTGATTATTTTGTCCTTTGGACCTAACCTATTCCACTGATCAACTAGTCTATTTCTTAGCCCATACCAAATGGTTTGGTAACCACTGCTTTATAATATAATTTTAGATCTAGTACAGCTAGGCCAACTTCATTGATTTTTTTTTTTCATTAATTCCCTTGAAATTCTTTACCTATTGTTTTTCCATATGAACTTTGTTATTATTTTTTCTAGGTCATTAAAATAGTTTTTTGGGAGTCTGATTAGTATAGCACTAAATAAATAGATCAGTTTAGGAAGTATTGTTATCTTTATTATATTTGCTCGCCCTATCCAGAGCATTTAATATTTTAACAATTGGTTAGATCATACTTAATTTGTGTGAAAAGGTCACTTCTGGTCCGGGGTGGGCACAGCCACTACTCCAGGCTCCAACTTCTCTGCTGGTTCCCTACTCTGCCACCAAAGCAAAGCAGTCAGGCTACAGCAGAGAGCTCTGTGTAAACCTTCCAATTGCAGATGCTGCCCTGTTCTCGTTTCTCTTCCTGCTCTGTGCTGGTCTGTTCCTGCCTCCTCAGGTCAAACCTTTTCTGATGATATTCCAGATTCTCTTCCACTGGTAAGTTTTTGTATTTCCATTCTTCATGGGTTTTACCAGTCAAGTTTTTGAGGTAGAAAGGGAATTAGAGAGCTTAGAAAGTTCCGTCTAGCTTCTCTGCCATCTTGGCTCCCGAAAATCTAAATAACTCTTTTCAACATCTATATTTTGCTCCCAGTGAATGGTCAGTCACTGTTAAGTATTTTACAAATATGATATCTTTGGTTTTCACAACAATGGCCTTAGGTAAGTGCTATTATAATCTTCATTTTACTGTTGAAGAAACTGGTTCAGACAATTAAATAATTTTTGGTCACATGGCTAGTAAGTTTCAGAAGACAACTTTGAACTAAGGTCTTGCTGATTCCAGCTCCAGAATGCTCTTAATTTCTTTACCTGTCTTTAGGATCAAATGAAACCATATTCTTGTAAAACACTTAGAATAATACCTGACACATTTTAGGCAATTAATACATGCCTTTTCCCATTTATTAAACAAAATAGATAACATTATTCTTTTGCATGACAATTCTTCATATATCATAAGGCAACTAACTTTCTTCAATTCTTACCTTTCTAATTCCACTCTTTTCTGTTTCCTTCAACTGATCTTTATATAGTATTATCTCTAAACTTCTATCTATCTCAGTAATCAACTTAGGAATTCCCTCCAGATTATTGATATTCTTCTGAAAAAAATAAGTATGTAGGACTGAATTAAACACTCCAATTGTAATCTGACCAACACAAACTGTAAGAGGGCAATTTCCTCTCCCTCACTATAGTCATCTTGACAGAACATTACAATTTATAGTAGTGATTTCTATATCACTCCTTTTCCCACTTGCCTTTACTCTACCCTAGGCCTTGATTAGTGAACTCCTATTACTATATCCTCCCTAAAGATTATCCCAATTGTCAGCCTTACCTTCTGTGAAAACATCATAGGACTATAACCCATCAAAATATAAATTCTCTTCAAAAATCTTAAATGATTCTTCTTACTCTCCCGAATACACTTACTAGCTTTGCATCCATATCCTTCCATTATGTGGTTCTAACTTTCTATTCCATAAATTTATGTCATTTTCATCATCATAGGCTACACACAAGTCAATTTGAACCTATATTTCTTAACATTTCTCTTCTCTGTGTTTTTGTTCCCATTTTTCTGTATTTTAATAATTCCCTCCACATGTATATTTAGAAATCCTACTTTTCCCTCAATACCCATTTAAAATGAAAGATGTAAACTCCCCCATAATATCTTTCTTATTTTCCCAGTCTTTTTTAAGGACCCACAACACACTATATTTTTCATCTGTGGATGCATTAGATTCTCTTTTGCACTATGCATATTTTATATGTATTTCTATTTAGAATATTAGTGAGAATAAAGTGTTTCTTTTAAAAAATGGAAGAAAGGCTTCAAAGGAGAAACCAAAGTTGACAAAGGACAGAAACAAGTAGAAGATACTCCTATATTAGGCACCAGAAAGAAAGGTATCACATGTAGAAAAGGTTAATGATAGCCCTATTTAAGCCACATCTGAAGTATTGTGTTCCAATCTGAACTCTACATTTGAAAATGGACATTCATAAGTAAGGCACAGAGTCTGTAGAAGAGAGTGATGTGAATGAAGATTCTTGAGATAAGGCATGCAAAAATTGATGAATAGAAATATGAATATTTTGTTTATAGAGAAGACTGATAAATGGCATGACAGTTTTTAATTATTTTAAGAGCTGCTATATAGAAGAGTGATTAGATTTATTATATTTGAATACAAAGGCAAAAAATAGAGACAGTGAGTAAAAGTTATAGTAAAGTAAATTCAGGTTCAATATAAAGAAATAACTGTAAAATTATAATTGTTAAATGCAGTTTATATTATCTCAAGAGGTAGTAGCAACCTTATCACTAGAGGTATCCAATATGAGATTGGATAATGACTTGTTAGATACAGAGAAGATCCTTAGTTACAGGAGGAATTTGATGGCCTTTCAGGTCCCTTCTATCTTTTAGGTTCTGATATTATGTGAAATTGGGGGTATTATTCTAATTCTAATCCTTTCTTACAGAATAATAATATTCCATAACATTCATATACCATAACTTTTTAAGCCATCTCCAACTGATGGGTATCCATTCAGTTTCCAGTTTCTTTCCACTATATAAAGAGCTGCCACAAACATTTTTGTATATGTGAGTCCCTTTCCTTCCTTTAATATCTCTTTGCCCAGCCACAACTTTAAAAATGCCAACCTAGCCTTTGGCCTCTCATTTTAGCATTGGTTAAAACACACTATGCTGTATTTGAGGAGGTTTTTAATGATCATAAAACATATTTTTCCAACTTCACATTATTGTCTACTGAAGAAAGGGAAATGTGTATGAACCAATTTGCCGTTTCCAAAATACTCTTTTTCTTCTATTTACTATTTAAATTAAGAGACCAATGTTCTCTATTATTGATTTATATTGAAAACATATTTTATTTTAAAATCTGCAGTCAAAATACCTTACTTTTGCATAGTACACAGGTAGAAAATATGTTTTGATAAGTAGAACAACTGAATAGGCTAACTTCATAAGATAGAAGACCTCTTCATTCAAAGCAGTCAAATATAATTTGGTTCTTTTATAGTATTTTCCTTATATTGAACTAGAAGTTGAATCAAGTTACCTATTTCCACTTTTAAGATTTATGATATAACCTTTTTCAAAATATAAATTCTATGACATTACCTCCTCCCCATCACTTTCTTGTTTCTTGTGTACAATAGTTTTGAAGGTCAAATAATCATACTTTCTAGAATTTTTTTTTTAAATAAAAGCAACTATTTCTCAGTTGAGAACTTATGAATGAAGCATCTTTCCTTGCCATTTTAGGCTTTTAAAGTGGCCTAGTAATTTTCATTGTAAATTATGTGTATAAACAGTTTAGAATCAATAATAATATGAGAATAAAATTATGAAGAAAGCCCCTATGGTAATAATTTCATAAAACATTACCATTGGCTTTTACCTTAATTTTTGTTTTATTTTGTTTTGTTGCTTCTCATATATACAAAGAAATTTAATTTTAAAATTGTTTTCAAAGAAATCTCAGAAATTAACTCTTCTCTCTCCCTACTTTCAAAATATTATATTAGTTATATTCAGAGCTATTTGGATTCACAGGAATTTTTAGATTCCAGGGGAAAAGATTTAGGACTATATGAGAGTTACTCTTCAATGCTCATAATCAAGAAATGTACCATTTTGTTGAGATGAAATTTCCTGTGCTTCACTGTTTAATTCAATTTCTTCCCATATTGCGATTAAAAAAAAATGTTTTCTTGGTTTGTTCATAGACAAGTATTGGTTCTTAGTATAGTTTATAGAAACAAATATCCATTAAGGGTAATTACATTATAATTGAACTTAAGGGTCGAGCAGACTTTTTGGGGGAGAGCATGAACTAGTAGTAACCTGCACGTTTTAGTGTGAAAGAAAAAGAACAGCTATGAAATTGCTCCTACTCTTGGTTTTCCAAGGGAAAATTGGAGTACTAATGCATTGTTGGAGTTGTGAAATGATCCAACCATTCTGAAAAACAATTTGTAACTATGCACAAAGGGCTATAAAACTATGCATACTCTTTGATCCAGAAATACTTCTACTATGTGTGTACCCCAAAGATATCATAAAAAATGGAAAGAGAACCGCATGTATAAAAGTCTTTATAGCAGCTCTGTGATTCCCAAAGATTTGGGAATTGAGGGAATGGCTTAATGAATTTTGATATATTAAATATAGTGGAATACTAGAGTTCTATGAGAAATGATGAGCATATGGATTTCAGAAGAACTGATTCTGAGTGAAGTCAGCAGAACCTGGAGAACACTGAACAAGAACATTGTGTAGATGACTGACTTTAATAGACTTTGCTTTTCTTAGCAATTCAGTGATTTAAGACAATTCTAAAAAATTCATAGTAGAAAATGCCACAGCCAGAGAAAGAACTATAGTCTGAATGCATATTGAAGCGTACCATTTTCACTTTTTTTTTGGTTTTTCCTTCTTGTGGTCTTTCCATTTTGTCTGACTTTTTTTTTTTCCCCTGAGGCTGGGGTTAAATGAATTGCCTAGGGTCACACAGCTAGGAAGTGTTAAGTGTCTGACACCAGATTTGAACTTGGGTCCTCCTGAATTCAAGGCTGGTGCTCTATCCACTGCACCACCTAGCTGCTCCTGTCTGATTCTCATTCACAACATGACTAATGTAGAAATATGTTTAATAGGATAGTGAACATATAACCTATATGAGACTGATTATCATCTTTGATTACCATGAGGAGACAAAGGGAGAAAAAATTGAAATCAAAATCTTATAAAAGCAAATGTCAAAAATTAACAAATAATTTTAAACCACCATGACAAAGAAAAACTCTATCATCATTATATATTATTATGTGATATGTCCATTTAAGGTATAACCCTTGTTATTTTTTCAGTGATCTGTAACTGAAGCAATCATGAACTGAAAGTCATTTAGTAAAACTATCTTGCTTTTATTCATGAGAAACCAAGTTCTCAGAGAATCAAATTTGCATTTAGTGGCAGAACATACAATCATAAAGTCAGTCAGTAAAAAGTATTTCTTAATGCTGTCTACATGCCGGACTATGGCAAATAGATGCTGAATAACAATTCAAAGAATTTGAAAAATCTCAATCACAAGGAACTTATACCAATCGATAAAATAAATGCAAATATATAGTAATATATGTATATATGTGTAATATATGTATATATCATTATATAGATATATACAACAGAAGTTTTATATATTTTATTTGTTATATATTTTTTATATTTTTATATATTTTATATAAATTATATAAATTTTATATAAATTATATAAATATATATTTTATATATTTCTATATATTTTTATATATTTTATTTATTATAATCATTTTATATAGATATATACACCAGAAGTATAAAGTGATTGCATTTAAATAAATGGAAGTATTTAAAGTCAAGGTCATTTGAAAGGGTGGATGATAATTATTGGGAGAATCAGGGAAAATATAGTGCAAGAATGGGACCTAAACTATTTTTATAATATCTTATTTTTCCCAAACTTCACATAAAAACAATTTTATGCTTTCATTTTTTAAAAAATTTAGGTTCCAAATTCTCTACCCACTTCCATGCCCTATTCTATCCCAGCTATAGTAAGCAAATTTTTATTATACATTTTAAATATGCAAAAATATTTATATTTCAGTCATGTTGCAAAAATATATAAATACCTTTCCTCCCCCTCCCCAAAATTTGAAGAATAATAATAAAGGTAAAAATAGTATGCTTTGATCAGCATATACATGTTATCAGTTTTGTCCCTGGAAGTGGATAACATTTTTCATCCTGAGTCCCTTGGGATTGTCTTGGATCATTGTATTGAATGGAATAACTAAGCCTTTTGCAATTTTTTGTGTATATATATATATATATATATATATATATATATATATATATATATATATATATATATATATATAATACTACTGATGTCATGGACAACATTTTCCTGATTCTCCTCAATTCATCTTGCATCAGTTCCTAGAAGACTCCCCAGGATTTTCAGAAATCATCTTGTTTGTTAATTCTTACAATTCAATAGTATTCTATTACAATCACATACAGCAACTTGTTCAGCCAGTTGATGGACATGTCCTCAATTTCTAATTCTTTGCTACCACGAAAATAGCCATTATAAATACTTTTTACAAATATATTCTTTATGCTTTTTGAAAAAAAAAATTGAGATACATACCTAGTTGTGGTTTTGCTAGATCAAAGTGTAGTCACTTTTATAGCTTTAGGCTTAGTTCCAAATTGCTCTCCAGAATGATAGGGTCAGCTAAACTAGGTTTTAAAGGAAGAAAGGGACTATATAAGATTTTGATAAAGAGGCATATAATTCAAGCTTGAGGGTGGCCAGTGCAAATGCACAGAGAATTTGGAGAATCATGTATAAGAAACAGTGATGATCAGTTTGGCAGAATTGCAGCTCATTTTCTCATTGCTTCCAGGACAAAATGTGTATACTTTTTTGGAAGCAATAGTAAAGTACTGGAGTTGCATGATAGGAAAATTGCTTTATTTTAAAGATCAATTAATCTAACCCAATTGGTATGGAAATGTGGAAATTGAGACTCAACTAGTTTAACCAAAATCCTGACAGAAGAAAGTGGCATCTTTCCTTGTACTGTGTTAGATCTCCTAAAGAGTTCAATACTCTCTCTGCTAAGTTGTCATTTTGCTTAAAAAATGGACATTTTCCTGTTTTCTTGAGAGGACAATAACCTTCCAAGATTCTTAGCATGCCTTTATTCAAGTACTAATTCTCACTCTTCTGAATTGCATACTATCCCAAGAATACCCCTGGGCAACCTTATTATTGTCAGAGAAGATTATTCAAACAGCTAATCAATATCCATCCACAGGGCAACTACAAAGGACCTAGTACTGTGAAAATCACTTTATGACCTTTCAAAGTGTTTAATACACATATTTTATGGTAGAATAATTTTTGCCCCAGACTCTGCCCCTTAAAGGTGGTGACCCCATTTTGTATCTGCTAAAATCAAGAATGCATTTCTTTGTAAACCCAATTCTTAGCATATTACCTGGCACATAGCAATCTTTCAGAAATTTTTCTGTTGACAGAAAGAAGGGAAACATCTTGTTGCTGTATGACAACCATGAATTTAGTGTGAGAGAAGAGTGAAATAAGAAAATACAGAGAGGTGTTGTAGAAGTTCTTTAAGATTTCAGGACTCTTCCAACTCTCCTAAAGCCTACCATTCTAAAATAAATAAATAAATAAACAAGACATCAAGGAGTTGTAAACTCCCTCTCAGGCAGAATAAAAACTAAGAGACATGCCAAGGATTGCCTAGGCCCAAGTCTTTGCCTCAGGCTCTGACTCTGAGGTTGGTTATGCACATACATATCTGAAGGAAAAACTGAAGGCAATTACTCATGACCTTGAACATTTGGGTCTCACTTAGCTGGACAATATAGGTGAAAAGAGGTAGAAGGGGCAGCAGAATAATTAGGTTAAAAATTGTTTTATTTTTCTAGATTCCTTAAGATATGTCAAAACAAATGTAGCTTCCAAACACTTTTTCTTCGTAAATGATGCTCCTTTCAAGTAAAATGGTTTGTTGTCTTAATCAAATGATGTCTTATGTATATACTTACTAGGAAGACAAAATGTCATAGGGCAGAAAGTAATTGCATATGGAATTTGAAGAGCAGGGAGTGAATCTTGGCTCTGCTAATGACTGTCTCCATGAACTTGACTTGCTCTTGTGTGCCTTCAATTCCATTGCTGTAGAAAGATGGGCTTGGATAATTCTAATACTCCTCCTAGCTCCAATTAAATTATTACATGAAGCACCCTTAGGATTGGGCTTTTTCTTTATTCATCCAATTTATATGGAAGCAAAATTGAATATTTGAAGTCATCTACTACATTCTAAACTTCTAAAAGTCAGGGAGCTTATAAAATACCTCCTTGAACAGCCACTCCTCAAAAGACTTTACTTTGAGGAGAATCTGGAAGCTGTATTGCGAGCCAACTCAAAGAGAACATCATTGCTTCAAAGTAGCAATGTTTCTTATAGCCTAGGACCTAGGAATCAATGAATTAAACAACTTTTATTGTCTGTCTGCTATATGTAAGCAACTGTTAGGCACTGACAATGAAAAGAGAAAAGGAAGATGCATAGTGTTATACCATAAATACTTTAAAATATTCACATCTTAATTCAGTGAATTCAGCCAAGTCAGTTGATCAGAAAACATTTTAAAGACTAAATAGAAGAAAAAAAAAAAAAAACAAACAAAGGAGACATGCACAGCAGAACTTAGAGGATCCAAAATATAAAACAATACATTTCCATCTCAAGAAAGGCTATATAACAAATTCTGCATGTTGTGTTCAGAGTTGTCCCCTTCTTTGCTTCCTTGTACATTTTCTTTTTTCCCTATGTACTTTTAATTCATTTTTCTCTTTTCCTATATGTTCCCATAAAAAAATACCTTATGCCTATCCCATTGCTAAGGACTCTTCCCTTGTCATCTTCCTCTCTTACCTTCCCTCTTCATCCCATTCTCATTAATCTATACACTGTATGTTGTTCTTATTAATTTATGTCCTCTTTTGTATCCTCTTGTTTTATTTCCTCACCTTCTTCTTTCTTTATAAATTTAAAATATTTTAATGCCTTTCTAAATGTATATGTGATTCTCTCTTTAACTCAGATCTTATGTGAGTAGAGTTGATTCTAAAAATTCCTCTCTTATTATCTCCTCCTTCCTTATCATCTTACCCTCATTTCTTTTTTAATTTAGAAAATATTTATAATGTTTTAGAGACATGTGCATTGTTCCCTTTTAAACCCATTTCTAATGAAGTGGTGTTCCAGAACTACCAGTCTTTTTAGCCCATCTAAATCCTCTGTGCCAGTTTTTCCCCTCAGATCTCATTTCTATAAAATAATTGTTGTTTTTACCTTTTCTACATAGTTTTGCTTTTTGAAATCATATCATATTTAGCTCTACTACAATCATTTTTTCAAACTATGCAATTACTGACAATTTCAGAAATATGTTTCACATGTCCACATATAAAATATAAATGATTTGTACATATTGAATACATTATCATTAGGCTTTAATGTTTATCTTATATATATCTTGCAACTCATATGTCAAATTTTCTGTTAAGTTCAAATATCTTCTTTGTTTTATTTTTTCTGCTCATACATGTACATTTATCATTTTATACACATTTTAATGAAAATACTATGCTTTGATCCAAATTCAGTCCCCATAATCCTCTCTTTGCATGCAGATGGCTCTTTCCATCCAAGTCTATCGGAATTGCTTTGATTTACCTCTTTGTTAAAAACAAAAGAACCACCTCCATTTGTAGTTGATCATCACATAATCTTATTGTTGCTGTGTATAGTATTCTCTTGATTTTGCTCACTTCATTTAGCATCTATTTGTGTAAATCTTTTCAGCTTTCTCATCATTTCTTATAGAACAATAATAACCACCACTTTCATGTACCATAATTTATTCAGTCATTCTCCCATTGAGGGTCATGCATGGCATTTCTAGTTCTTATTCTCTTCTTTATGGTTTCCTTAGAATTTAGACACTTCTCAGTCAAACAGTATGCAAAAGGTTTTATAGCAATTTGGGCATAGTTCCAAATTACTGTACTGAATGGTTGGATTATTTCACAACTCCACCGACAATGCATTAGTGTCCCCATTTTCCCACATCCAATCCAACATTTGCCATTATTTTTTCCTGCTATTTTAGCCAATATGAGAGGTGTAAAGTGGTACCTCAGAGCTGTTTTAATTTGCATTTCTCAAATCAATAGTAATTTGGAGCATCTTTTCATATGATTATAAATAACTTTACTTTTGTCATTTAAAATTATATGTTCTTATCCTTTTATTATTTATCAAGTGGGCAAGAACTTGTATTCTTATAAATTTGACACAGTTCTTTATATATTTTAGAAATGAGAGATTTATTGGAAACAATGGCTGAAAAGATTTTTTTCCCCCTGTGAATAGAGCACCAGCCCTTAATAAGAACCCAAGTTCAAATGTGATCTCAGAAACTTAACATTTCCTAGATGTGTGGCCCAAGGCAAATCACTTAACCCTAACTGCCTCATCAGATTTTCAACTTTTTCCCTTGCAAAACCTTGTGTTCTAAATTTTTTTTCTCTCCTTCCCAAACCCTCCTCTAGATGGCAAGTAAACCAGTATATGTCCAATATGAGCAATTGTTCTATATATATTTCCACAATTATCATGATCACTATTGGCTAAAAATCTGCTGGGAAAATTGGAAACTAGTATGGCAGAAACTAGCTATTGACCCACACCTAACACTGTATGTTAGATGAGAGCAAAATGGGTTCATGATTTAGACATAAAGAGTGTATTATAACCAAATTAGAACATTAAGAAATAGTTTACCTCTCAGATATGTGGAAAAGGAAGGATTTTTTGGTCAAAGAAGAACGTGAAATAATTATTGATTACAAAATAAATAATTGATTATTTTGAATTTAAAAAGTTTTTTTTACAAACAAAACTAATACAGACAAGATTAGAAGGAAAGCAATAAAATGAGAAAAATTTTACATTGAAAGGTTCTGATGAAGGTCTCATTTCTAAAATATATAGAGAGAACTGATTCACATTTTTAAGAATTCAAGTCATTCTCCAATTGATAAATGGTCAAAGGATATATATCAAAGAATATGAACAGACAATTTTCAGATGAAGAAACTGATATCTAGTCACATGAAAAGTTGCTCTAAATCATTATTGATCAGGACATACAAGTTAAGACAACTCTGAATTACCACTACATACCACTCAGATTGTACAAGATGACAGAAAAAGATAATGACAAATGTTGGGGTTGTGGGAAAACTGCGAAATTTTAAATTGTCTCTTCTATATCAATTTTTTTAAATCATCAGTTTTTCCAATGAGGTGTGTCACATTTTCTTCCATTTTGTCATTTTTTTAGGTTTTCTTTGCTCTGTTTTAATTTTCATTGTGTGGTTTTCTCCAGTTAACTTTTGTAGTTCTTTTTCCCATTTGGTTAATTCTAATTTTTAAGGGGCAAAGCCAAGATGGTGAAGAGGACACACATTTCTTTCTGAGCTTCTCCTATAACCCTCAGACTAATTAGTAAATCCAGCCTCTGAATTCGTTCTGGACTGGCAGAATCTACAAATATTGGGAGTGAAGCAAATTAGCAGCAGAAGATAATTTCTAAAATCACCAGAAAAAGGTCTTATTCAATAGGCACAGAGTGAGGCAGGCCAAGTGCAAGCACGCTGAGCACAGATTCCAGTGCACACAGCGCCGACCTGGAACAGTGAGGACTGTGAGGCAGAGAATCTATGGGGAGGAATCTACAAGAATCTACAACAGTGTTGGCTACTGTGCCTTAGCTGCAAGTCAGTAGATCAGTAGAGAAGTCAGAAAATATTCAACACAAACATAGAAGGTAAATAGTGGACCTCCAAGTGCCAGGATCTCAAAGCAACAAGAATCAGTCAAGCAAGCAAAATTTCAGGACTATTGGACCAAGGAAAAAAATATTGCAAGCAGTCAGAAAGAAACAATTCAAATACTGAGGAGCCACAATAAGCATTACCCTTAAAATATCAAAGGGCCTGGAATGTGATATTCTGAAGGGCAAAGGAACTTGGAATGCAGGCAAGAATAAATTACTCCACTAAACATTGGTAATTTTTAAACATCAAACTTTGCAAAACTTTCTGTTCCAAATTTTTCCCTCCTTCTCCCCACCTCATCCCCTACATGGCAGATAGTACAATACATGTTAAATATGTTAAAATATATATTGAATTCAATATATGTATACATATTTATGCAGTTATCCTGCTGCACAAGAATAATCAAATCCAGAAAGAAAAAAAAAATGGAGAAGGAAAAGAAAATGCAAGCAAATATCAACAGGAAGTGTGAAATGCTATACTGGGGTCCATACTCAGTTCCCATAGGCCTCTCTCTGGGTATACATGGCATTCTTCATAATTAAACAATTGGAACTGGTTTGAATCATCTCATTGTTGAAGAAAGCTATATCCATCAGAATTGATCATCTTGTTGCCACGTATAATGATCCCCTGTTTCTGCTCATTTCACTTAGTTTAAGTTCATGCACATCTCTCCAGTCCTCTCTGAAATCATCCTGTTGGTCATTTCTTACAAAATAATAATATTCCATAACATTCATATACTATACTTTATTCAGCCATTCTCCAATTGATGGGCATCCAGTCAGTTTCCAGTTTCTAGCTACTACAAAAAGTGCTGCCACAAACATTTTTGTACATGCAGATCCTTTTCCTTCCTTTAAGATCTTGTTGGGATATAAGCTCAATAGAAATACTGGATGAAAGGATATGCACACTGTTATAGCTCTTTAAACATAGTTCCAAATTGCTCTTCAGAATGGTTAGACCCATTCATAATTCTACCAACATTGTATCAATGTCCCAGTTTTCTCACATCCCCTCCAACATTCATCATTATCTTTTCTTGTCATTTTCTCCAATCTGACAGGTGCATAGTGGTATCTAAGAGTTGTCTTAATTTTCATTTCTCTGATCAATAGGGATTTGGAGCACTTTTCTATATGAAGAGAGTTCCAATTTCTTCATTTGAAAATTATCTATTCATATCGTTTGTCCACTTTATCAATTGGAGAATGGCTTGAATTCTTATAAAACTGAGTCAATTCTTTTTATATTTTAGAAATGAGCATTTTATCAGAGACTTTGAATGTAATTTTTTTACTCAGTTTATTATTTCTCTTGTAATCTTGCTGCATTAGTTTTGTTTGTACAAAAGTGTTTTAACTTAATATATTCAAAATTATCTATTTTGTCATTGATAATGATCTCTATTCCTCTTTTGGTCACAAATTCCTTCCTCTTCTACACATAAGAGAATTAAACTATCCTATGTTATTCTAATGAACCCATTTTGACCTTCTCTTGGTATACATTGTTAGGTGTGGATCAATGCCTAATTTCTGCCATAGTAGTTTCCAATTTTTCCAAGAGTTTTTGTCAAATAGTGAGTTCTTATTCCAAGAGCTGGGGTCTTTGGGTTTCTTAAACACTAGATTACTATAGTCATTGACTATTTTGTCCTGTGAACCTAACCTATTCCACTGATCAATTACTCTGTTTCTTAACCAGTACCAAATGGTTTTGATGACCACTGCTTTATAATATAGCTTTAGATGTGATATAGTGAGGCCACCTTCATTTGCTTTTCCCTGCAATGTTTCCTTTGAAATTCTTGACCATTTGTTCTTCCAGATGAATTTTGTTGTTATTTTTTTCTAGCTCTGTAAAATAGTTTCCTATGAATTTGATTGGTATTGCACTAAACAAATATATTAGTTTAGGTAGTATTAGATAGAAAAAAAAACTATTATTAAGGAAGAAAAAAAGAAAGAAAGAAAGAAATCATCAAGGAAAACTGCCTTGATGTCCTAGAAGCAAAGAGCAAAATAGACATTGAAAGAATCCACAGATCACCTTCTAAAAGTGATCCTAAAGTGAAACCTCCAAGGAACATTGTAGGTAAATTTCAGAATTATCAGATGAATATAAAAATACTGCAAGCAGCCAGAATTGAAGAGCCATAATCTGTTTCCCAGTACTTAGCAGCTTCCACTTTAAAGAACTGAAGAGCTTGGATTATGGTATTCTGAAGGTCAAAGTACCTTGTACTGCAGCTAAGAATCAACTAACTAGCAAAACAAAACATCGTTCAGGGAATGAAATAGGAGGTTTTAAATTATTTTTCATGAAAAGACCAGAACTGAATAGAAAATTCAATCTTCAAACACAGAACTCACAGAAATATGAGCAGATAAAAGTAAAGGAAAACAAAACTATGAAATTAGATAAACCTTTAGATAAGCAAATCAAATTGCCACTAATAAAATTGAAAAAGATGAATTTATCACCAATGAAGAAGAGACTAAAGCAATAATTAGGAGCTATTTTGCTCAACTGTATGTTAATAGATATGATATTCTAAGAGAAATGGATAAATACTTGCAAAAATATAGATTGTCTAGATTAACAAAGGAGGAAATAAATTACATAAGTATTTCTATTTAAGAAAAAGAAATTGAATAAGTAATTAATTAGGTCCCTAAGAAAAAATCTCCAAGTCAATTGGATTTACAAGTGAATTCTACCAACTATTTAAAGAACAATTAATTCCAAAATTATACAAAGTATTTGGAAAAATAGGGAAAGACTCCTACCATTTTTTTTCTATGACATAGACATTGTGCCAATATATAAAGCAGTTAGGGTCAAAACAGAGATTTCCCTAATGAATTTTGATGCAAAAAAATTTAATAAATTTAATAAAATATTTGGAAGGTGATTACAGCAACTTATCACCAGTATAATACACTATGGCCAAGTAGGATTTATACCAGGAATGCAGAGCTGGTTCAATATTGGGAAAACTATTAGCAAAATTGCCTATATCAATAACCAAACTAACATAAATAATATGATTATGTCAATAGATACAGAGCAGCATTTGAAAAAATCTAATTCCCATTCCAATTAAAAGCATTAGAGGTTATAGGAATAAATGGAGTTTTCCTTTAAATGATCAATAGCATCTATTTAAAGCCATCAGCAATCATCAGATGTAAAGGAGATAAACTAGACCCATTCCCAATAAAGTCAGAGTTAAACTAAGGTTGCCCACTTTTTCCATTACTATTCAATATTGTATTAGGAATGTTTGGTTTGGCAATGAGAGAAAAAAAAAAGAAATTAATTTAGAGTAGATCATGAGAAACCAAAACATTACTTTTTGCAGATGATATGATAGCATATTTATAGAACACTAGAGAATCAACTAAAAAAACTATTAACAAGAATTCACAACTTTAGCAAAGTTGCAGGATACAAAATAAATACACATAAATCATAAGCATTTTTATGTATTACCAACAAAATCCAGCAGCAAGAGATACAAAGAGAAATTCCACTAAAAATAACTGTAGATAATATAAAACATTTTGGAGTTCACCTGCTAAGAATAGCCAGAAATTATATGAAAACAATTTCAAAATACTTTCAACACAAATAAAATTATATCTAAACAATTGGAAGTATATCAAGTGCTCATGGGTAGCTTGAGATAACATAATAAAAATTACAACATTACCTGAATTAATGTACTTAATCAGTGCTATGCCATTCAAAGTGCCAGGCAATTAGTTTTACTTTACAACATATGGAATATGGATAAAATTTTGAACAATTCCCAGTAACTTCAGGGATAAAACAAGATTGCCCACTATCAGCATTACTATTCAATATTGTATTACATATGTTAGCTTTGCAATAAGAGAAAAAAGAGAAATTGAATAAATTAGAATAAGTAATGATGAAACAAAAATGTCACTCTTTGCAGATGACGTAATGGAATGAATAGTTAGTGAATCCTAAAGAATCAACTAAAAACTACTAGAAATAATTAACAACTATAGCAAAGTTGCAGGCTATAAAATGAATCCATATAAATAATTAATATGTCTATGCTACCAAGTCCAGCCACAAGAGTTAGAAAGAGAAATTCCATTTAAAATAATTGTATATAATATAAAATACTGAGGAGTCTGTCTGCTAAAAGTAATGAGGATCTATATCAAAACAATTTCAAAACACTTTCAATACAAATAAAATTATATCAAAATAATTGGAAGAAAATCAAATACTCATGGGTAGGCCAAACTAACATAATACAAATGATAATTCTACCTAAATTAATCTACTTATTCAGTGCCATACTATTTAAACTGCCAAGAAATTTATGGAGCCAGAAAAAAAAAATAATAACAATTCATCTGTAAGAACAAATGTAAGGAGGCGGGAGGCGGCAGCGGTTGGACACTCGCTCGGCGGCTGCGGAGCTTGTGGGACTTGGGCAGCGGCGGCGCCTCGGGCTCCTGGCGCGGGCACCTCTAGGCAGACACCATGAGGCGAGTGGTACGACAGAGCAAGTTCAGACACGTTTTTGGCCAGGCTGTGAAAAATGACCAATGCTATGATGACATCCGGGTCTCCCGAGTCACCTGGGATAGCTCCTTTTGTGCGGTCAACCCCTGATTCGTTGCCATCATCATAGAAGCGAGCGGGGGCGGGGCATTCCTCGTGCTGCCCTTGCACAAGACTGGTAGAATCGACAAATCCTACCCAACAGTATGTGGCCACACGGGACCCATGCTCGACATCGACTGGTGTCCACACAACGACCAGGTCATTGCCAGCGGCTCGGAGGACTGCACAGTGATGGTGTGGCAAATCCCAGAAAATGGACTCACCCTTTCCCTGACTGAACCCGTGGTGATTTTGGAAGGCCATTCCAAGCGAGTTGGCATAGTGGCTTGGCATCCAATCGCACGCAATATTCTGCTCAGCGCAGGTTGTGATAATGCCGTCATCATCTGGAACGTGGGGACGGGGGAAGCCCTCATAACCCTGGATGACATGCACTTAGACATGATCTATAACGTGAGCTGGAACAGAAACGGGAGTCTCATATGTACAGCTTCCAAAGACAAAAAAGTGAGCGTGATCGACCCACGCAAGCAGGAGATCGTGGCTGAAAAGGAAAAGGCACATGAAGGAGCTCGGCCCATGAGAGCTATCTTTCTAGCGGACGGCAACGTCTTCACCACCAGTTTCAGCCGCATGAGTGAGCGGCAGCTCGCTCTCTGGAACGCGAAAAACATGCAGGAGCCCATCGCCCTTCATGAAATGGACACCAGCAATGGCGTCTTACTGCCCTTCTATGACCCTGATACCAGCATCATCTACTTATGTGGGAAGGGTGACAGCAGCATCCGCTACTTCGATAATCACGGATGAATCCCCCTATGTCCACTACCTCAACACTTTCAGCAGCAAAGAGCCTCAGAGGGGCATGGGCTACATGCCCAAGAGAGGGCTCGACGTCAACAAATGTGAGATTGCCAGGTTCTTCAAACTCCATGAGAGGAAGTGTGAGCCCATCATCATGACTGTTCCCAGGAAGTCCGACCTTTTCCAGGATGACCTGTATCCAGACACAGCAGGACTGGAGGCCTCTCTGGAGGCGGAGGAGTGGTTTGAGGGCAAGAATGCCGACCCGCTCCTCATTTCCCTGAAACACGGCTACATTCCTGGCAAGAACCGCGACCTCAAAGTGGTCAAAAAGAACTTGCTGGACAACAAGCCCGCGGTCAACAAAAAGGGGGGCCTGATAGGCCCTGCCAAGGGAATGGCCGACGGCGTCAGCGCCATGCAAAATGAAGCCAAGTTGGACGAGATCCTGAAAGAGATCAAGTCCATCAAAGACACGATCTGCAATCAAGACCAGCGCATCTCCAAGTTGGAGCAGCAGATGGCGAAGATAGCCACGTGAAGGCCCAAGAGTCGGGAAAGTGGGCGGGAGGCGCGGGAGGCCGCCAGCCATCAGTCACCTTCTCCGCGCAGGAGGGAGCCGCCATTTAAAAAGGGTAGCTTTTTATCAAAAGCCTTTCTGATGTTTTAAGTGTTCCGTGACTGTTTGTTGAACTTTAAAGAAACAAAAAAAAAAGTGCTACTTTTAAAGTTCCAGATATTCTGAATTTTGGAAACCAAACCATTCAGATTCAAAAAAAAAAAAAAAGAAAAAAAGAAAAAAGAAAAAAAAGAACAAATGTAAGGATGCGGTTCCCGCAAAACAAGAGAAGGGAATTGTAAGGGCCCTTTAAATGAGCAGGCACAGAGCAACAGGATATTTGAGTGGTGCAGAAGTAATCTCTGTGGATATAGGACTGCCCTGTGGGTGAGATCTTGGCCATATTGAGATAGCTTCATAATGGGTGACGGCTCTCTCGCTGGTTGACTGTGTGTGTGACCTCACAGGCCTTTTATAAGCCCGCTTCAGACAGCAATAGCTCTCTTTAACCTGGCGTTCTTTAATGTGGCTCCCTAACCTGGGGTAGCCAAGCCAAGCCAAGCTGATGGACAGCTGAGAGAGGTAAGAAGTTTGGTAGTGAACACGTGGGTCTTCAGATCAGGTGTTCATTAGGGAACTAACAAGTCAGGGCATCAAGTCAGAGTATTATGTGAGTAGGTATAATAAAGGCTTTTAAGATTACATGTGTCTGTTCTTGAGCGCACTACCAGTTATTAAAGTACTATTCAAGAAATTGTGGCCAGAGACCTTTGAAGGCCTCAGAGGAGGCCAGCCAGGTAGAGTTGACACTGCAAAGGTCAGTGGTCAAAGGTACTCTGTTGGGCCTAGAACAGACTAGTAATTGTTACTGCCAGGAGGGCATGTTACAAACAAAAGTTCAAGAATTTCAAAGAAATTAATGGGAAAATGCTTCTGAAGGTGGCCTAGCTATACCAGATCTAAAACTATATAATAAAGCTGCAGTTAGGTTAGGGTCACAAGATGCAATAGTCAATTTAGTAATCTATGTTGGATAAATCTAAAAACTCCAATGTTTGATAGTAGAACTCAGTATTTGACAAAAAATTATTGAAGAAATTGAAAAATTTCCTCATTCCAGGTTAGATTAGAAAATTCCACATCCTCCAGGTCCCCTCTACACACAAAACAGAACAATGCCTCTGGGTGAATTTAGAGTGGTTTAGAACAGGAGTTCTCAAACTATGGCCAGGGGGCCAAATGTGACCCGCTGAGGATGTTTATGCGGCTGGGTTATGGCAAATGGACTGAGGGGCAGAGACAGAGTGTGAGCTTTTGACTTTACTATAGTCCAGCCCTCCAACAGTCTGAGGGACAGTGAATTGGCCCCCTATTTAAAAAGTTTGAGGACCACTGGCTTAGAATAACAAAAGGGTTAAGGTATAACAGTGATTTTCCTAGGACAACAAGAAAATCCTAAAGACCTAGGTACAAAGTTTATGTACACTATATGAAGTGTAAATGCTTCCAGGCTAGTTTCATTGAAACAGCAAGTATTGAGTGCTGGAGTTAGCTGGTTTGAGAAGTAGTCTGAGCACCAGTCATAGAAATCTTTTTCGATGCTGAAAACTGTGGAAACCTGGGTGTCTGAGCAAGGGAATTGAAGATCCCTTTGCATGTATTTTTTTTAATAAAAAGGTATTATTAAAAATAAAGTGAAAAGGGAAAAAATATAAAAGCTTATTAGTGTAATCAACTTTGGTTCTAGGTTATGGAAGATAGTAACTCTAACCTCAGGTCCTCCCTTTTCCCTTCTTGCCTGGTAGTGAAAGAAAGAACCTCATCCTTCTATAATTATCCAGCCAACAGCATTCCTGCCTCATTCTTTTGTGTTCACTGCACCTGTGATGGTTCTTTTCTATTTCTGTTGAGGACCATTTGTAGGTGATAGAGCTGCAACAGCAAAATTTTCCTCAACTTCCCTGCTCAGAGACCCAGCTCTCCACAATTGTCCCACTTCTTTTTTTTCATTTTTAATCATTTTTTAACCATTTTAACATTCATTCAAAGGCTTGCTTATAGGGAGGATTTGGAGTGCCTGGAGGACTTGGAATTTTCTGACCTATTCTTAAATCATCCCAGAATCTTTGCCCAGAAGGAATTTATTAAGTACTGAGGCAGCTAAGTGAATCAATGAATAGAGGGCTGGGCATAGAGTCAGGAAAACCTTTTGTCAAATCTGGCCTCCCACATTATAGGCTTTGTCATACTGCACAGATCACTTAACCTCTGTTTGCTATAGTTTCTTCAACTGTAAAGGGGGAATAATAACAGCACTTACTCTGCAGAGTTGTGAAAACGGAATGAGATGTAAAGTGCTTATCATAGTGTCCTGTACATAGTAGATATTATATAAATATGTATTTCATTTCCCTTTCCTTCATTTACTATGAGACAGACATGGTACTGCTACTGAGAGATGGGGGATATAAAAGTTAAACCAAAACTTCTTATGTATGAAGTAGTGATGGCAGAAGGTAATATTCAAATGGTGAAAAGTAATTCTGAGATAAGATAAGAGAACTATAGAATGTAAAATTTAAGTTCAATATCTTTTTTTTTTTATTAAAGCTTTTTTATTTTGAAAACATATGCATGGATAATTTTTCAACACTGACCCTTACAAAATATTGTGTTCCAGATTTTCCCCTATTTCCCTCCCACCCTCTTCCCTGGAAGACAAGTAATCCAATATGTGTGAAACATTTTAAAATGTATGTTAAATCCAATATATGTACACATATTTATACAATAGTCTTGCTGCTCAAGAAAAGTCAGATAAAAAAGGAAAAAAATGAAGAAGAAAACAAAATGCAAGCAAGCAATAACAAAAAGAATGAAAATGTTATGATATGGTCTACACTCAGTTCCCACAGTCCTCTCTCTGGGTATAGATGGCTCTCTTCATCACGAGATCATTGGAACTGGCCTGCATCATCTCATTGTTGGGAAGAGTCACATCCATCAGAATTAATCATCATATAAGCTTGTTGCTGCCATATATGATGGTCTGATTCCACTCATTTCACTCAGCATCAGTTCATGTAAGTCTCTATAGACCTCTCTAAAATCATTCTAATGATCATTTCTTATAGAACAGTAATATTCCATAACATTTATATACCATACGTTATTCAGCCATAATCCAACTGATGATTCACTCAGTTTTCAGTTTCTTGCCAAAAAGAGCTTCCACAGACATTTTTGCACATCTGGGTCCCTTTCCCTCCTTTATGCCCTCTTTGTGATAAAAGCGCAGTAGAAACATTGCTGGATCAAAATTTATGGACAATTTGATTTTGAAAATAGGTCCAAATCGTTCTTCAGAATGGTTGGATCCGTTCACAGTTTCGTCAACAATGTATTAGTGTCCCAGTTTTCCCACATCCCTTCCAACATTTGTCATTATCATTTCCTGTCGTCTTAGACAATCTGAGTCATATATAGTAATATCTCAGAGTTGTCTTAATTTTCATTTCTCTCATCAATAGTGATTTAGAATCACTTTTCATATGATTAGAAATGGTTTTAATTTCTTCATCAGAAAATTGTTTATATCCTTTGACCATTTATCAATTGGATAATGTCTTGAATTCTTATAAATTTGAGTCAATTCTTTATATATTTTAGAAATGAGGCTTTTATCAGAACTCTGAAATATGAAATTGTTTTCCCAATTGATTGCTTCCCTTCTAATCTTACCTGTTTTATTTATAAAAAAAGCTCTTTAACTTAATAAAATCAAAATTATGTATTTAATATTCAATAATGTGTTCCATTTCTTCTTTGGTCATAAATTCCTTCCTTCTCCACAGATCTTAGAGGTAAACTATCCTATTTTCTTCTAATTTGTCAAAATGTTTCTCTAGAAAGTTAGAGCTGGAAATGGATGTAAGGAAGAAACACATTTCAGGCAGGCAAGAAATCAATAAAAATAAAGTAGGAAGAGAGTGTCTTATGAAAAGATCATCAAGAGAACTGCTTACTGTAAGAGGTGACATAGTCAGACCCATGATTTAGGAAAATCATTTTGAGTGGAGAATGAATTAGAATGGGGAGAGTCTGGAGGTTGGAAGACTAAGAAAGGTATTGCACTCACTAATGCAGCCTTCAATTTTAAGTTCCTACACTGGCATGGTGCCTGTAAAGTGTTGATAAAGAAAAATTTAAAATTGTTGGGGATTCTATATGCAAGATAAGCATATATATTCCCATCACCCTCATAATTAAACCATATGTTAAGTTTAAGAAATTTTGGGGCTTCAAAACCCTAGTAGTCAACAGTCAGATTGAAACAACCAACATGCATTGATAAAACCTATTTTTTGCCAGATACTGGACATACAAAGAATAACAAACAAACAAACAAAGAAACAACAACAACAAAAAAAAAAAACATACCTTTCTTGCCCTCAAGTAGTTTGAATTATATTGAGAAAAACAGCGTGTATACATGTAAGCATATACAAAATATGTCTAAAAATGCTAATTTTCAATGGAAAATGCTAAAAACTAAGGATTTAAAGGGAAGTTATTATGAATTAAAAGAGGAACTATTGAGCTGAGGATTTATTATTTTTTTTCCTGATCTGGGTTTTGAAGGAAATAAGAGATTATTAGGGAAAGTGAATGGTAGTTTGGGGGCAGCCTATTCATAGACTCAGAACTGGGGTGTGTGATAGAAGAAGATAGTTTGACTAGAGAATGTACACATTAACATGTAATGAGCCCAGAAAGGTAAGTTAGAATCAAGTTGTACAACAACTACCATAGAGAAAAACAGTCTTTACTATTTCTAGTGATAGACACTGGATCTTTTAAACAGAGCAAAATGGTCCCCTAATCATTCATTGAAGTTGTTGCTATGCCTAAAAAATAGGGAAATCCAAGCCTCCTGCTTCAAGACATTAGTGCTTTCTCACAAAGGAGCATTCATGTTCTGTTTTCAGAGCCAGGATATAACTTTAGCATATCATTAAAAATGTTTAAAAATTGTGAGTTTATGTCATTAAAATAATTTATCCACCAGCAGTTTTGCATTATCACTATAATATATATATATATATATATATATATATAAACTTTGCACTTTGATATATCTGTCATTTCATTGGGGGCAGGTATTTGCTCCATTGACATGGATTACATATTTTCTTAGTCACCTTATTTTATTATTTGCCTATGACTTCCCCAAACTCCTGTAAATTAGCAGGAGTCTTTTTTTTATTGTTTAGTATCTTGAGAGGATTAATATTCTACTCCAGCTATCCATCAATTATTTCTTATTCCTACTACATATCCAACCTTCCTTTCTGATTGACTTGACCTATTGCAAAATGAATACACTGCTTAGAGTGATATTTTCTTGCATTAAAAATGTGTCCCTTCTTATATCTCCTCCCTGATAGTTAGTTGCTAGATCCTTACTACCTTTAGGAGTCCATTGCTGCATAAAACCTTGGTACCCTTATGATTCCTGTGACCTGTGTAGTGGAAAGATTTATACAATGTAGTTGTTATTTTTTCCTATGCAGATATATTATTGAAATGCTCACCAAACTTTCAACATATGGTTGATTTGTATAATAACAGTGGGATAACTAATATTTTAAAAATAGCCCTTTGTGACAGACAAGGCTAGAATAAGAATAATATTCTTAAAGTAGCTACCTAAAACAAACAAACAAAAAACCTAGAAGCAGGACTATATTGAGAGTAAAAATAGCCCATCTTTATGTATAGCCTTATGTAGAGCATTTTTGTCATAAGAACAATACCAAAAAGCTAGTCCAAATTACTATCTTCCTTTTTTAAAAAAATCATTCATATGATTTCATTTATAAGGTGCTCCCATTAATGCACTTCCTTTATGAATAAAGTTGGCATCATTTCTGGAAATTATCGTCTTAGAGTGTTGCCACTAAAATATCTCCCCATTTTATTATTAAATAAATCAAATATTAGAGAGCTTAGATAACTTATCCTTGGTCATCCAGTCAGTACATTGTAGAATTCGATCACACACCCAGGTTCTCCTGCATCTAAAACCAATATTTTTCTGCTATATTGCTTTAAGCTACATATAACAAATTGTATGATTAGAGATATAGTGATTAATGAATCTTTTTGGAATAAGACTGCTCTAACACAAAAGAAATCACATTTTAAAATGTGATTTTAAAATGTGGGAAATGTTTGGATATACAGCACAATTTAAGAGCACAATTCCAGTTTCATGGAGTTATAAGATCTTTATTTCAATTTGGTGAATTTGCCAAATTTTTCCTAGTTTGTTAGAATTAAAATTAATAAGCTCTTGGAAAAAAAAAAGTAGACAACTGAAATACTAGTTAAGTAGTCAGGAAGTCAAAAACAGTTGGTAAACATTAATTTAAGTTCTAGTATTTAATGGTAGGAGATGGGGACAATAAGACAAAAATGAAACAATCTCTTTCTCAAGGCTTTTATATTTAAGTAGGGTAGAAAACAGATTCTTCATATGTGTACATATGTATGTGTGTGCATATATAATATATCTTATACATCTAAATATATATGATGTATATATCTTTGTATATATGTGTGTGTGCATAAGTAAATAATATATATGTATGTGTATTTATATGGATGCTTTTGTGTGTGTGCGTATGTGTAATATATCCATACCAAGTTTGTAGAATATTAGCTGGCAGGACAGATTGGCAGGGCAGATTGGCAGGACAGAGTCAGAGGATTTCAGAGTTTGAAGAATTTTTAGGAATTGTCTACTCTATCTTAGCAAAGCATAGTTTCTTTTTATATCATTCCCAAGTAGTCATCCAGATTCCCAATTTGGCTCCAGAAAGAGCTGACCTCAAATTCAGGAAGATTATTGCTGACACATGTAGGCTGTAAGATAACTGGAAAAATCACTTATCCTTTTAGGGTTCTAGGAAATTAAGTTATAGAGAAGATTTTTGTTTTGATCAAGAAACTTCCTCAGCAGAAAGTCCCAATTACAAATGAAAGCACAAACTATCTCCTATCACTGTTTCTTGCATCTCTAATCTCATTTGAACCACAAAATTGCCTTATATTGCAAGTATGCATTATTATACCTATTTTAGATAAAAACCTGAGTCTGAGTATTAGCTAGCTCATTTCTTGTCACCCAGCTAACTTGGAAAATGAGATTTCACAGTATCATTAAACAAAAAAAGATTTTAGAATAAAAAAAAGAAAAATATCTCGGTAGCCATCTAATAATATTTGAAAAGAATCTCTACTATAATATACTCTAGTAGTGATCATCCAAATTTTGATTTAGGAAATCCAATTAGAGGAGGAACCCACTACCTACTAAGGCAACACAATACACTGCTGGATGTTCTACTTTTAAGGAGCTTGTTGATTTTATATTCCTAACATCAAACAAATTTTATTTTTATTTCATTCACTCATTTTATGCAGTTTCTGCCCTGACTTTGGCCTCAAGGACCGGAGATAACTCATCTATCTTCTTCTTGATCGCCCTACATAGATCTGAAGAGAGATGTAATCTTTGTAAAGTTCTGTTGTCTCTCAATTTTAATCCTTCTCTAGGAGGAGGTTTCTTGGGAGGCTTCTGGAGCCTCCAGCCAGAGTGAAGGTAGACATGGGAATGAATCAGACTCTGCCTCCAAGAGTGTGGGATTGTGGGTTTCTCGGAAGTCATTCCTAGTTGTGAATCTCCATGAGCAGGTTTTTCCTTTAGTTCTTGTGAATCTGTTCTTGTTCAAGTGTCCCCAGTAAGCACCATAGTAGAATCTCAAATCCTCTCCTTCCTGAATCCTGACTCCTTTTATCCTCCCAGAGAATGGGCTTGTGGGAACTCCTTACAGAACCAACAACCTTACAGAACAGCTACCTTCTTTAAAGGTGTTAATTCCTTCAAAGGTGTAAACTCCTTTCAGAAGTCTAAAGGTGTAAACTCCTTTTAAAGATGTGAACTCTGAACTAGAGAATTGTTAAATACGCCTTAGCACCTAGTAAGGATTCTAACAATCTTCATCCTGACTTTTTTCTTCTCCAAGCTAAACATTCTTAGTTTTATCAACTGATTAACATTCAAAAGAGATTCAGGGCTTTTAGCCTTACCTGATTCCATCTTGAGATGCTATCATCAAGTTTATCAATGTTCTTTCTAAATTATGGCTTTTAGAACTGACTTCAAGCATATTAGGCTGTCCACACCTAGAGTTAGATTTCCTGTCTTTACTTACATAATCAGAATCCTTGAATTTTTTTTTCTTATTATGGGTTGTAATAAACAACATATTTATTAAGGATTTATTATGTGCCAGGCATTGTGCTAAGTATATGGGATACACATGAGAACAAGAAAGATATTCTCTCTCCTCAAGAAACTTACCATTTAACAGGTAAATACAACACACAAATGATACTGAAAAGTGGGAAGGTGAGGGCCATGATTTTGTATACAGTTAGAAATCTATCGGTGCTACTGACAGAAAATGGGGAGTAAGTTCACAAACATTTCTAAAGGATGTGTTAGAAAGGGGTTAAGTGTTCTTCTCTTCAGTCCTTCAACTAAAGGAGAGAGGAAACTGAGGGAGTTAAGGTATTGAGGATGAAAATAAATCTATAATGATAAGTCTAATAATCAGTTTATACTGGGGATGGCATAAAATTGTGTGAATTTGAAACTAACCATATTTGCTTATGGAAAATGGAGAGTTATGTGAAAAGTTATTGAATGAAGTTCAAAACCCTGTAATAAAGGTTTTTTTTTTTTTTTTTTTTTTTTTTAAACAAATCTATCTCCTCTCTTCTCCCCCCCCTACCACTCTCATAATAAATCACAAAAGTAAATATTTTTCTACCATGGATTGGGAAATGCTCATAGAATATTTCTTAGTTTGATTTTACTTTAATTATAGAAGATTATGCTTTATATTTGCATAGGAAGGATCCTTGCCCCTTCTTTCATGCATTCTTAAAAGACAGGTCCAAACATCGTCAAAATGGGTTATCAATCATGTGAATTCTGAGCTTTGTTATGTTGGCTGATACATGTCATATAGCATTTCGGTGTTGAAGAAACATGAAATCCCACTGGCAAATAAAAACCCTTCCCTACTATACTGAAGCAAATATAGAGACAGGAATATTAGTTCTGTTAAAAACAGATCAGTGTGTTATCTTTGTAGGGTACTTCAAGTTTCAATTCTATTCTAAGAAAGCCTAAGAGTTGTTGACAAGGGTTTTGATCAACTTATTTCTTTGAAGTTAGGCCCTGCTGGCTCTGACATATAAAAAAAGAAAACAAAACAAAACAAAACCAAAAAAAAAAACTGTGTAAGGTTTTTTTGTTTGTTTGTTAGTTTGTTTGTTTTGTTTTGTTTTTTGTTTTTTTGGGTTACTCATAGGGCCTGAAAAAGCATAATAATAGTAGCATGATAATCCTTTGTATTTGTATAGCACTTTTCACTTTTTAGAGTATTTTCATATATGTAGCATCTTACTTTATCTTCACTGCTACCCTATAAAGTAGGTAGAAGAGGTATTGATATCTCTGGGTTTTTTTTTTTTCAACTTAAAAAAATTATTTTCAAAACAAATGCACATATAATTTTTTCAACATTGACTCTTGCATATCCTTGTGTTTCAGATTTTCCCCTCCTTCCCTCTCCTACATGGCAAGCAATCCAATATATGTTATACATGTTAAAACATATGTTATATCCATATATTTCTAATATGTTTAACATATACTGTACTACTTGCCATCTCGGAGAGGGCATGGGGGAAGGGGGGAATTGGAGCACAGGGTTTTGCAAAGGCTAATGGTGAAGAATTGTCAATGTATATATTTTGAAAAATAAAAAGCTTTAATAAAACAATAAAAATATATGTTAAATCCCAAATGTGTAAACATATTCATACAATTCTGTTGCTACTAAAGAAAAATCAGATCAAAAAGGAAAGTAAGTGAGGAAAAAAAAAAAAAGCAAAATGCAAATAAACAACAACAGTTATCTCTCTGAGTGTAGATGGCTCTCTTCATCACAAGATCATTGGAACCTGGCCTCAATCATCTCATTTTTGGAAGGAATCAAGGTCATCCCAGTTGATCTTCATATAACATTCATGTTGCCACGGATAATGATCATCTGAGTATGCTCATTTCACTTAGCATCAGTTTGTATAAGTCTCTCCAGACCTCTCTGAAATCATCCTCCTGGTCTTTTCTTACAGAACAATAATATCCCATGACATTTATATACCACAATTTATTCATCCATTCTCCAATTGGTGGGCATCCATCCAGTTTCCAGTTTCTAGCTACTATGAAAAGGGCTGCCATAAACATTTTTGCACATATGGGTCCCTTTCCCTTCTTTAATATTTCTTTGGGATATAAGCACAATAGTAACACTTCTGGATCAAAGGGTATACACAGTTTGATAACTTTTTGAGTATAGTTCCAAATTGCTCTCCAGTATGGTTGGATCCATTCACAACTGCACCAACAATGCAAAACTCTACCCAGTTTTCCCACATCCCCTCCAACATTTGTCATTATCTTTTCCTAACATCTTTGTCAATCTGACAAGTGTGTATTGGTATCTCAGAGTTGTCTTAATTTGCATTTCCCTGATCAATGGTGATTTAGAACACATTTTCATATGACTACAAATAGTTTCAATTTCTTCATCCGAAACTTGCCTTTTCATAGCACTTGATATTTTTCAATTGTACTAATAGTTTTCCTAATATTGAACCAGGCCTGCATTCCTGCTATAAATCCTACTTAGTTATAGTGTATCCTGGGTATGTCTTTCTGTAACCTCTTTTCTAATATTTTATTTAAGATTTTTGTGCAATATTCATTAGTGAAATTGGTCTATAATTTTCTTTCTCTATTTTTACCTTATTTGGTTTAGCTATTAGTGCCATATCTGTGTCATAAAAGGAATTTGGTAGAACTCTTTCTTTCCCTATTTTTTCAAATAATTTATATAGTATTGGAATTAATTGCTATTTAAATGCTTGGTAAAATTCACCAATTAGAGATTTTTTCTTAGGGAGCTGACTAATAGCTTATTCTATTTTTTTTCTTAAAATGGGACTATTTAAATAATTGATTTCCTCTTCTATTAACCTGGGCAATCTATGTTTTTGTAGATATTCTTCAATTTCATTTAGATTATCAAGTTTATTGGCATATAATTGGTGAAATAACCCCTAATTATTGCTCTAATTTCTCCTACATTGGTTGAAAGTTCTCCTTTTCCATTTTTGAGATTTACAACTTGATTTTCTTTCCTTTTTCTAACCACTTTTACAAAAGATTTATCTATTTTGTTAATTTTTTCATAAAGCCAACTCTTAGTTTTATTTTTTAATTCCATAGTTTTCCATTTTGTTAATCTCCCCTTTTATTTTCAGAATTTCAAATTTGGTATTTAATTGATAGTTTTTATTTTGTTCTTTTTCTAGTTTTTTTTTAGGTGAAAGCCTGATTCATTGATATTCTTTTTTTTTCTTCTGTTTTATGCAAGTAAACATTTAGAGATATAAAATTTCCCCTTATAACAACTTTGGCTTCTTACCCCAAATTTTGGTATTTTGTATCATAATTATAATTATCTTAGATGAAGTTGTTGTGTCTATGATTTTTAGTTTTACTCATTCATTCTTTGGGATTAGATTAATTAATTTCCAATTAATTTTTGGTCTATTTTCTCCTGGGTTTATATTACAATTGATTTTTATTGCATCATGACCTGAGAAAATGTATTTACTGTTTCTGCCATGCTACATTTAATGAGGGGGGTTTTTTGGCCATAACACATGGTCAATTTTTGTATAAGTTCTATGAACCACTGAGATAAAAGTAAACTCCTTTCTGTCTCCATTGAATTTTCTCAAAAGATCTACCATGCCTAACTTTTCTAACATTTTGTTTACCTCCTTAACTTTTTTTTTTTTTTTTGTCAAAGTATCTAGTTTGAGGAAGGCAAGGTTTAGATCCCTCATTAGTATAGCTTTTCTATTTATTTCTTCTTGAATCTTTCTTAACTTCTCTAGAAATTTGGATGCTATACCACTTGGTGCATATATATTTAGTATTGATATTGCTTCATTATCTATGGTACCCTTTAGTAAAATATAATTTCCTTCCTTATCTCTTTTAATTGAATCTATCTTTGCTTTTACTTGCTTGTTACTCCTGCTTTTTTTTTTTTTTTTTACTTCACTTGAAGCCCAATAGATACTGATCCAGCCCTTTACCTTCATATATCATTCTGCATGTATCACTTTGATTTACATGTGTTTCTTGCAAACAACATATTGTAGGGTTCTTTCTTTTAATCCAGTGTGCTATCTGCTTCCGTTTTATGGGAGAGTTTATCCCATTCACATTCACAGTTAAAATAACCTATTATTTATTTCCTGACATCTTATTTACTCTAACTTATGCTTTTATCTTTGCTTTCCTCCTTCCTTTCTCCCCCGTATTTTGTTTCTGATGATCACCTCCCTCAAGTAGCCCTCCTCTTTCATAGCCCATCCCCGCTTTTTCCTAATAATTCTGTTTTCCCTTCTATTTGTCTTTCCCTTTCTTTTCCTTTATCCCCTTTGTCTTCACTATAAGGTGAGACATGTTTCTCTGTGAAATCAAATATGTCTGATATTCTCTCTTCGAGTTAAATCTGATGAGAGTAAGATTCACACAATGTTCATCCCTCTCCCATTTTCCCCTCAATTATAATAGGTCTCCTTTGCCTCTTCTTGAGATGTAATTTCCCTTATTTTACCTCCTTCCCCCCCCCCCCGTCCTATCCCCTTTCCACCTCTTGCTTCTTCTCATATTACCATAATAAAATCAAATTATACCCACACTCTCTTAATTATATTCCCAACAAAAATATAGTTCTCAAGAGTTCTTTTCTTTTTACCTTTTTATGTTTCTCTTGAGTTTTGTGTTTGAAGATAACCTTTTTTTGTTCAGTTCTAGTCTTTTCATTAGAAATAGGTGAAATTTACCTATGTCATTTAATATCCATCTTCTTCCCTGAAAGACACTGCTCATTTTTGCTGAATAGCTTATTCTTGGATGTAGTCCAAGTTCCTTTGCCTTTCAGAATATCAGATTCCAGGCTCTTTGGTCCTTTAAGGTGGAAGCTGCTAGGTCTTATGTAGAGGGCTGGAAATCTGGAGAAGTATACTTGAAACAAAGATACTTACAATAAGGTGTTAATTCAGTGGAGATCATGGTTCTACAGTTTACATATACTTAGTACTTAGTATTGTGATGTAATGGTTCTCTAGTTCACACATATTTAAAGTGCTGTAATTTTATACACACACACACACACACACACACACACACGTATTTAAGGCCTGAGAAGATTGGAAATAGAGACATTCCATCTTTGACCATCCTCCTGGTGGCTCTCCTGCCTGCTTCACTCCTCCACTAAGACCAACACTGGTCTAAGATCCTCCAGAAAGCTAGCCCAGACATTACAGTCCTGGGTAATTCTCACTGGGATTCCTTGGTATTTAAATTCTTTCTTACTGCTTGCATTATCTTGTCCTTGGTGTGATAGTTCTGAAATTTAGCCACAATATCCCTTAGGGTTTTCATTTTGGAGTCTCATTTAGGAGGTGATCAGTGAATTTTTTCAATGGCTATTTTATCTTCTGATTCTAAGGCATCAGGGCAGTTTTCCTTTATGATTTCCTGTAACATAATGACTTGATTCTTTTTATTTTTTATTTTTTATTATGGCTTTCAGGAAGTCCAATAATCCTTAGGTTGTCTCTCTTAGATCTCTTTTCCTAAAAGGTATTTCATATTTTCTTCTATTTTTCTATTTTTTTTTCTTTTGTTTGACTGATTATTGAAGTGTTATTGAGTCATTCACTTTCATTTCTTCAATTCTGATTTTAAGTGTATTATTTTTCAGTTACCTTTTTTAGCTTCTTTTGTATTTGACCAATTGAATTGTTTTCTTCATTACATTATTTTCCCTTTCAAAAATTTTTTTCAACAAATTGATAACTTTCATATATGTATATGTACATATATATACATATATATATACATATACATATATATATACATATATACATATACACACACACACACACACACATATATATATATATATGGTGTTATATACTATTTCCATTTCATCAATGGAATGGAATCATCTTACAATGATCTCATTTCTCTTCCCCATTTTCCTTGTAACTTTTTTTTTAAGATCCTTTATGCTATCTTCCAAGGAAGCCTTGTCAAATTTGGATCAGTCCCTATCTCCTTTTGGAGCCTCATCTGGAGTTGATTTGTCTTTAGAAACTTCAGAATTTGAAGACCCTTCTCTCTCTCCATAAAAGCTGTCTATGGTGAGAATCCTTTTTTCATTTTTTTACTCATTTTTCATTATAGCTTTTTATTGACAAAACATATGCAGGGGTAATTTTTCACCACTTACCCTTGCAAAAACTTCTGTTCCAACTTTTCCCCTCCTCCCTTCCACCTCTAGCAGGTAGATAGTTCCATGTATGTTAAAGTATGTGTTAAATACAATATATGTATACATATTTATAGTTATCTTGCTGTCTCCTTGAGTCATTCATTTTCATTTGTCAATTTTGATTTTAATGAATTATTTTCTTCATTTACTTTTTTTTTTCTTTTTGTAATTGTCCAATTGAGTTTTTAAATGAGTTGTTTTGTTCTGTGGAATTTTTTTTCTATTTTGCCTATTTTATTTTTAAGGAGTTTTTTTTTTTTTCCAATTCACAAATTTTGTTTTTCAGAGAGTTGTTTACTTTTTCCACTCTATCTTTTAATGAGTTATATACCTTATCCTGTCCCTCTTGCAAAGTTTCCTTTCCTTTCCCCATTTTTCTTCTAGCTATCTTTTAATATCCTTTTAAATTTCTTCTATGAGAGCCTTATGTGGTGGGGACTAGATAATATCCACCTTTGGGTTTTCATTTAGAACCAAACTATTTTTAGTCTCCTAAGGGTGTGAAATCTGTAATTTTTCTGTATAGAAGCTGCCTAGACTGCTCTTTTTCCATATAGAAGCTACCTATACTACTGTCTATTTTGCCTTTTTCACTCACTTTAATTAAAAAAAAAAAGAAAAAAGCTGCATTCTGCTTTTGGGACAATGAGAAATTCCTGAGCTTCTTCCACAGACAACAGAAAGTGACAGCAAAATGGCAGCAGAAGAGAGTCAGCAGTTGTGTGCTGAGATCATGCTGAATCCCTCCAAGTGCTGGGTGAGTGTGGCCAGGTCCTGAGAGACTCTGGCATTTTGGGATTATTGTCTTTACCCCCTGTGTTTATAGCTTCTCTGCTGATCTTTTGGCTTGCTGCCAGAACAGAGTAGCTGACATTATGGTAAAGTTCTCCCCACAGATTTTTCTCTGGCAGAGACCACACCCAACCTTTCCTCTGGTCTGCTCAGCATGAGCTGTTATCTGTGCTCTCACTGCCTATCTGCCTGAGTTTGCACCTTGCCTAGTCCCATTTTGAGCCCATGTACAAGCAAATACAGACCTTTTCTGGCAAAGTTCGAGATTATCTTCTGTTGGTAATGTGTTGTACTCCCAATATTCCTGAATTCTGACATTCAGGTACTAATTCCGAGCCTGAGTTTTGTAAAAATAGTTTGAGGGTTAAGGAGAGCTCAGAAAAACACATGTGTCCTCTCTGCCATCTTGGCTCCACTCCCCATTTTTGTTCATTTTTAAAGGCTTTTGGTTTGCTCTTAATGAAAAAGAGCCACAGCTGCTTAAATTTGTCCTGGGGGCTGTTCTGCTGATTGATTTGTGATGCTGGATAATAGTGGCTAGGTCCCTTGTTCTTCTGAGGCTCAGTGGTTTACAAGTTGCTTTTTATAGCAAATCTACCCAATCACCTGCTTGCAACTAGGAAAGAGTGACCTAAAAGACTCTCAGAAGATTCCCAGGTAAATGGAAGCTGCAATGCTCTGACTCCTTCCTCCAGCTTTTTCCCTCGGTTTCCTTGTGCTATGACCTGGGCTTGGCAGACTGACCCCTTTCCCATTTGAAACAGATCTGTTCTGAAGTTCTTCCAAGGTATCTTCTTCTGGGAATATGTTGTACTCCCAATATTTGTGGGTTTTTTGACTCCAAAACCAATTTAGAGGCTCAATCTGCTGTTGGTTTGAGAGAAGGTCAGAGGAGGTCACAGAAATATGTGTTTGTTCTCTGCTATCTTCCTTTTTTTTAACTTGACGAAACCCAAAGAAATTATATGATTTGACCAAGGATACACAGTTAATGGCAGAACAAGGACTAAAAACCAGGTCTCATAACTGACAAGCTAGACTCTTCCCCATTAAATCACACTAAAGGTATTGATGGGTTATTTATTTAAATTCAAGCAGAGAACTTTCAAATAGAACATTAGTAATTGGTTGGAATTGAGAAGAAAGGCGAATAAAAGTATGGATAATGAAAATAATAAAAGAGAGGATATCAGGAAAAGTAAGTGACTTTTTAGTACCTTTGGAAGAGTCTGATTTTCTTAAAAAACAAACTGTTTTTTTGTAAAACTTAGAATTAATTATGTTCTGGTATTTTATTGTAGACAAATAGCATTTACACATCCAAGAAAGACTTATGTTCAAGACTTTAAAAGGAAAAGACCACAGGAAAAATATTTAAATATTGTCTGTCACAAACTCTGCATGATGTTGAAAATTACCTAATCTCTCAGTGCCCTAAACAGCACTCTGCGTATACAAGCAAATAACTCTGGATTTTCAGTCAGGACACTTCAATTGTATTCATACTTTGCATGATTACTATTTGCAATATATTATCCTTCATAGACAGGGCAATTCTTTATAACATTGACCTATGTCCTTCCCCTCTTTCAATTTTAACCCTTCCAGCTGCTATTATCCAGTATACAAATAATTTGTTTCTTGTACTACTGTTATTCTTCACTATAGTATATTTGAGTCAGTTGTTCAATTTGCTACAACATAACACTAATTCTGAATGATCAATGATGCATAAAAGGTGAAAGAAATGCTAATTTTGATGTCAAAGAGCTTATAATAAGCACATATTTAATTAACTTAGTATATAATAATAATTTAACTTTTTAACTGTCCTTTCCTAAAACATGTTTCCAGTATTATTTCTGTGTTTCCAGTATTATTTCTCTCCCTGTTGCAAAAGTTTCTGAAAATAAATTAGGTTGTTATTGTTATGACTAATGATATTAGAATTGTTAATATTGTATTAAATTTAGTTTAATGTGCTTTGAAAGAATTTTCTCAGTATGAATTAGTCTGTATATACTTAGATATTCTTTAGCAATGATCTTAATCTCTCCTCCAACTTATAAAATACATATTAATTCATATATAAGCATTCATTATCTATGATTTCAAAATGTTTTTAAATTAGAACAGGACTTTGTATTCAACTTAAGTTTTGGAATAATCAGAGTTCATGAAGCAAGAAAATGGTGTTCTTAGATCACTATTTTTAGATTGGTCTTTCATAGGTGGAGGGATAATGGTCCCCTTTAATTATTACAGAACCATGAGTTCTAGCACTAGGAGGGACCTTAGGTATCATTTAGATCATTTAGTAATTCCCTTCTCATTGATTAGAAAACACACATTCTCTTCAACCATTCATGCCCCAAGAGATGCCATTAGTTATACTTTAGCAAACACTGTTGAAGGACAACAAATTCTTCCACTTCTAACAGAAGCAGAATTCTTGCTTGTACTTTTGGACACCAAATCCACCTTTCTATTGCCTTCTTCCAATGCTCTCAATTTTTTTTTTCTACAGAAAGAATGAATCATTGGAGTTATGCCTTTGACCTCGAAGTAACATGCTCAGACTCTAATGACATAAATATTAGAAAATGTATTTATAGCATAATGTCAGAGAAACTGCAAATTATTTGCATTATGATTGCTTAGATAGAAAAATCTGAGTTGTGATCACATGATAATTATTATCTTTTAATTTTTTGAGACAATATTACAAAACAAGACTTTTCTATGATTACTGGAGTTAATTTACGATTCCCTCCTGAATCTATATGTACCATTACCGGTCCAGAAATACAAAGCAAAGAACCCTTTTGAAAGCTGTGTCCTGAAATTAAATATAGTTAATTTAACTTAAAAGAGAAATATGATAACTATTCCAGTTATTTATTCCATATAGACAGATATTGCTGATCATTCATATCCAAAATTCATTTATTTTGAAGGAGAACCAGGAAGAAAAGGAGCCTGAATAAAACTTGTTCAGCAGTTTGTACAGCCTAAATTAGCAGTATGGTTGCAAGCCCCTCCTTTTACGTTCTGGTGTGTGGATTTATATGACAAAGATATTACAGAATTTCTCAGGAAACATATTATGGTATCTAAATCAAATTACCAGTCTTTAATAAGGAAATAACCTATTAAGCCCATGTGTATTTCATCCCCATGAAGTCTACATAGAAATGTTGCCTATAGGGTATTTTAAAGCCTTATGTGTTATTATTTAAGTGGATTAGAAATTATAGGAACAGTGAGAATCACCGCTTACCCTATCTTCTGTTCCATTAATTACTCAATAACAAAAAGAATAGGCAATTTTTCTTTAGTGCTTAAACAAAGTTTTTGAACATTTTCATTTTATAAGTTCTAGTTTCTCCTCTTAAATCAAATTATATGATACTATCCTTTTTTTTTTCTCTCTGATGAAGGAATTATTAGCAAAATTTAGGTGACAGAAAAAAGGCTTTAGATCTATAACTGTAAAAGCTACCCATTGGAAGTATTATTATTGGTTAGCTTTGATCTCAGTAGCAAATTTTACAGTTTTCTAATTCTTGAATTAATCTTTGAAATATTTAGATCTATTATTTGAACATAAAAGGACTGAACAATACTAGCAAAATAATAGCGACATTGGCATTTTTATTTATTTATTTATTTTTTAAAATTTTTATTTTATTTTATAATTATAACATTTTTTGACAGTACATATGCATGGGTAATTTTTTACAACATTATCCCTTGCACTTACTTCTATTCAGATTTTTTCCCTTCCTCCCCCAACCCCCTCCCCAAGATGGCAAGCAGTCTTATATATGTTAAATATATTACAGTATATTCTAGATACAATATATGTGTGTAGAACCGAATTTTTTGTTGCACAGGAAGAATTGGATTCAGAAGGTAAAAATAACAGTTTACATTCATTTCCCAGTGTTCCTTTTCTGGATGTAGCTAGTTCTGTCCATCATTAATCAATTGGAATTGGATTAGCTCTTCTCTATGTTGAAGAAATCCACTTCCATCAGCATACATCCTCGTACAGTATCATTGTTGAAGTGTATAATGATCTTCTGGTTCTGCTCGTTTCACTCAGCATCAATTGATGTAAGTCTCTCCAAGCCTCTCTGTATTTCTCCTGTTGGTCATTTCTTAAAGAACAATAATATTCCATAACATTCATATACCATAGTTTACCCAACCATTCTCCAATTGATGGACATCCATTCATCTTCCAGCTTCTAGCCACTATGAAAAGGGCTGCCACAAACACTTTGGCACATACAGGTCCCTTTCCCTTCTTTAGTAGTTCCTTGGGGTATAAGCCCAGTAGTAGTATGGCTGGGTCAAAGGGTATGCACATTTTGATAACTTTTTGGGCATAATTCCAGATTGCTCTCCAGAATGATTGGATTCTTTCACAACTCCACCAACAATGCATCAGTGTCCCAGTTTTCCCACAGCCCCTCCAACATTCATAGTTATTTGTTCCTGTCATCTTAGCCAATCTGACAGGTGTGTAATGATACCTCAGAGTTGTCTTAATTTGCATTTCTCTGATCAATAGTGATTTGGAACACTCTTTCATATGAGTGGAAATAGTTTTAATTTCATCATCTGAAAATTGTCTGTTCATATCCTTTGACCATTTATCAATTGGAGAATGGCTGGATTTCTTATAAATTAAAGTCAATTCTCTGTATATTTTGGAGATGAGGCCTTTATCAGAACCTTTAACTATAAAAAAATTTTCCCAATTTGTTACTTCCCTTCTAATCTTGTTTGCATTAGTTTTGTTTGTGCAGAAACTTTTTAATTTGGTGTAATCAAAATGTTCTATTTTGTGATCAATAATGGTCTCTAGTTCTCCCTTGGACACAAATTCCTTCCTCCTCCACAAGTCTGAGAGGTAAACCATCCCATGTTCCTCCAATTTATTTATGATTTCATTCTTTATGCCTAAATCTTGGACCCATTTTGATCGTATCTTAGTATGTGGTGTTAAATGTGGGTCCATGCCTAGTTTCTGCCATACTAATTTCCAGTTTTCCCAGCAGTTTTTGTCAAATAATGAATTCTTATCCCAAAATTTGGAATCTTTGGATTTGTCAAAGATTAGATTGCTATTTTTATTCACTATCGTGCCCTGTGAACCTAACCTATGCCACTGATCAACTAGTCTATTTCTTTTTTTTTTTTTATATATATATATATATTTTATAATATTATCCCTTGTATTCATTTTTCCAAATTACCCCCCCCTCCCTCTATTCCCTCCCCCCGACGACAGGCAATCCCATACATTTTACATGTGTTACAATATAGTCTAGGTACAATACATGTGTGCGAATATCATTTTCTTGTTGCACAATAAACATTAGAATCCGAAGGTACATGCAACCTGGGCAGACAGATATTAGTGCTAACAATTTTCATTCCCCTCCCAGTGTTTCTTCTCTGGGTGCAGCTACCCCTGTCCATCATTGATCAACTGGAAGTGAGTTGGATCTTCTTTATGTTGAAGATTTCCACTTCCATCAGAATACATCCCCATACAGTATTGTTGTTGAAGTGTACAGTGATCTTCTGGTTCTGCTCATTTCACTCAGCATCAGTTGATTTAAGTCTCTCCAGGCCTCTCTATATTCCTCCTGCTGCTCATTTCTTACAGAGCAATAATATTCCATAACCTTCATATACCACAATTTACCCAACCATTCTCCAACTGATGGACATCCATTCATCTTCCAGTTTCTAGCTACAACAAAAAGGGCTGCCACAAACATTTTGGCACATATATGTCTCTTTCCGCTCTTTAGTATTTCTTTGGGATATAATCCCAGTAGTAGCGCTGCTGGGTCAAAGGGTATGCACAGTTTGATAACTTTTTGGGCATAATTCCAGATTGCTCTCCAGAATGGCTGGATTCTTTCACAACTCCACCAGCAATGTATTAGTGTCCCAATTTCCCCACATCCCCTCCAACATTTGTCATTATTTGTTCCTGTCATCTTAGCCAATCTGACAGGTGTGTAGTGGTATCTCAGAGTGGTCTTAATTTGCATTTCTCTGATCAGTAGTGATTTGGAACACTCTTTCATGTGAGTGGATATAGTTTCAATTTCTTCCTCTGAGAATTGTCTGTTCATATCCTTTGACCATTTATCAATTGGAGAATGGTTCGGTTTCTTATAAATTATGGTCAGTTCTCTATATATTTTGGAAATGAGACCTTTGTCAGAACCTTTGTTTTTAAAAATATTTTCCCAATTTGTTACTTCCCTTCTAATCTTATTTGCATTAGTATTATTTGTACAGAAACTTTTTAGTTTGATGTAATCAAAATCTTCTATTTTGTGATCAATCAAGATCTCTAGTTCTCCTCTGGTCATAAATTCCTTCCTCCTCCACAAGTCTGAGAGGTAGATTATCCTCTGTTCCTCTAATCTATTTATTATCTCCCTCTTTATGCCTAAATCATGGACCCATTTTGATCTTATCTTGGTATATGGTGTTAAGTGTGGATCCATATCTAATTTCTGCCATACTAATTTCCAGTTTTCCCAACAGTTTTTTCCGAATAATGAATTTTTATCCCTAATGTTGGAATCTTTGGGTTTGTCAAAGATTAGATTGCTATAGATGTACCCTTTTTTGTCCTTTGTATCTAATCTGTTCCACTGATCTACCGGTCTATTTCGTAGCCAATACCAAATGGTTTTGGTGACTGCTGCTATATAATATAGCTTTAGATCAGGTATACTTAGACCATCTTCCTCTAACTTTTTTTTTTCATTAGTTCCCTTGCAATTCTTGACCTTTTATTCTTCCATATGAATTTTGTTGTTATTTTATCTAGGTCATTAAAATAGTTTCTTGGGAGTCTGATTGGTATAGCACTAAATAAATAGATTAGTTTGGGGAGTATTGTCATCTTTATTATATTCGCTCGGCCTATCGAAGAGCACTGAATGTCTTTCCAATTATTTAAATCTGATTTTATTTTTGTGGCAAGTGTTTTGTAATTTTTCTCATCTAATTCCTGACTTTTCTTTGGTAGATGGATTCCCAAATATTTTATACTCTCAACATTTGTTTGCAATGGAATTTCTCTTTGTATCTCTTGCTGTTGCATTTTGTTAGTGATATATAAAAATGCCGAGGATTTATGTGGATTTATTTTGTATCCTGCCACTTTGCTGAAATTTTGAATTATTTCTAGTAGCTTTTTAGCAGAGTCTTTGGGGTTCTCTAAGTATACCATCATGTCATCTGCAAAAAGTGATAGTTTAATTTCCTCATTTCCTACTCTAATTCCTTGAATCTCTTTCTCGGCTCTTATTGCTGAGGCTAGTGTTTCTAGTACTATATTGAATAGTAATGGTGATAGTGGGCAACCTTGTTTCACTCCTGATCTTACTGGGAAAGGTTGCAGTTTATTTCTATTGCATATTATGCTTACTGACGGTCTTAAATATATACTCCTGATTATTCTAAGGATTAATCCATTTATTCCTATACTCTCAAGAGTTTTTAGTAGGAATGGATGTTGGATTTTGTCAAATGCTTTTTCTGCATCTATTGAGATGATCATATGGTTCTTATTAATTTGATTATTAATATGGTCAATTATATTAATAGTTTTCCTAATATTAAACCAGCCCTGCATTCCTGGAATAAATCCTACTTGATCATAGTGTATTATCCTGGAGATGATTTTCTGAAGTCTTTTTGCTAATATCTTATTTAAGATTTTAGCATCAATATTCATTAAGGAAATTGGTCTATAATTTTCTTTCTTAGTTTTCGATCTACCAGGTTTAGGTATCAGTACCATGTCTGTGTCATAAAAGGAGTTTGGTAGGACTCCTTCATCCCCTATTTTTTCAAATAATTTATATAACATTGGGGCTAATTGTTCTTTAAATGTTTGGTAGAATTCGCATGTGAATCCATCTGGCCCTGGGGATTTTTTCCTGGGGAGTTGATTAATAGCTTGTTCTATTTCTTTTTCTGAAATGGGACTATTTAAGCAATTTATCTCCTCCTCTGTTAATCTAGGGAGCCTATATTTTTGGAGAAAGTCATCCATTTCACTTAACTTATCAAATTTATTGGCATAAAGTTGGGCAAAGTAACTCCTTATTATTTCTCTAATTTCCTCTTCATTGGTGGAAAGATCCCCCTTTTCATTTGTAAGACTATCAATTTGATTTTCCTCTTTCTTTTTTTTTGATCAAATTTACCAAAGGTTTATCTATTTTATTGGCTTTTTCATAAAACCAACTCTTGGTTTTATTTATTAATTCAATAGTTTTTTTACTTTCAATTTTATTGATTTCTCCTTTTAATTTTTGTATTTCGAGTTTAATTTTTGGTTGGGGGTTTATAATTTGGTCTTTTTCTAGCCTTTTATGTTGTAAGCCCAATTCGTTAATCTTCTCTTTCTCAATTTTCTTCAAATAAGCCTCTAAAGATATAAAATTTCCCCTTATTACTGCTTTAGCTGCATCCCAAAGATTTTGATATGATGTCTCATCATTATCATTATCTTGGGTGAAATTGTTAATTGTTTCTATAATTTGCTCTTTCACCCAGTCATTCTTTAATATGAGATTATTCAGTTTCCAATTACTTTTTGGTCTATTTACCCCTAACTTTTTACTGAATGTAGCTTTTATTGCATTGTGATCTGAGAAGAAGGCATTTATTATTTCTGCCTTCCTACATTTAATTTTGAGATCTTTATGTCCTAATATATGGTCAATTTTTGTATAGGATCCATGAACTGCTGAGAAGAAAGTATATTCCTTCCTATTGCCATTCAGTTTTCTCCAAAGGTCTATCATACCTAGTTTTTCTAATGTTCTATTTACTTTTTTAATTTCTTTCTTGTTTGTTTTGTGGTTTGATTTGTCTAAATCTGAGAGTGCAAGGTTGAGATCTCCCACTATTATAGTTTTACTGTCTATTTCTTCTTGCAGTTCTCTTAACTTTTCCTTTAGAAAGTTAGATGCTATACCACTTGGTGCATATATGTTTAGTATTGATATGGCTTCATTATTTATGCTACCTTTCAGCAGGATATAGTTTCCTTCCTTATCTTTTTTAACGAGATCTACTTCTGCTTTTGCTTGATCTGAGATAAGGATAGCTACCCCTGCTTTTTTGGCTTTACCTGAAGCATAATAGGCTCTGTTCCAACCTTTTACCTTTACTCTGTATGTATCTCCCTGCTTTAAGTGTGTTTCCTGTAGACAACATATTGTAGGGTTCTGCTTTTTGATCCAATCTGCTATCCGTCTCCGTTTGATGGGATCGTTCATCCCATTTACATTTACAGTTAAAATTACTAATTCTGTGTTTCCTGCCATCGTATTATCCCCAGATTATACTTTTTTCCCTTGACCCCCCTGATCCCCCTCCCCGATATTTAATTTACAGACCCCCCTTGTGACGCGCAACCCTCCCTCCTTTTTTTTTTTTTTTTTAGGATCCCTCCCCCCTCCCTCCAAGTCCCTTCACTTATTCTCCTTTTCCTTTCCCCTTTTCCTCTCCCCCCTTTTAATGAGGTGAGAGAAAATTCTCTGAAAAACAAATATGTTAATTATTTACTCTTTGAGCCTCTTCTGATGAGAGTAAGATTCACACAATGATTCTCCCCCTCACTAAGTTCCCTCAGATATGGTGTATTTTCTATGTCTTTCCTGGGATGTAGTTTCCCTCTTTTTATCACACCTTCCCCTTTTTCTGAACCGACCTCCTTCCCTTTACCACACCCCCCTTTTTTTCTTTTATATCAGTAAAATCAAATTATCCTTGAGTATTTTTTATATACCCACAACAGAGTTACAGTTCTCAAGGGTTCTGTGTACCTTTTTCTGTTTCTCTTCAGTCTTGTGGATGTAGATCAAATTTTTTGTTTAAGTCTGGTTTTTTTCTTAGAAACATATAGAATTCCTCTGTTTCATTGAATGACCATCTTCTTCCATGGAAAAAGATGCTAAACTTAGCTGGGCAGTTCATTCTTGGTTGCAGTCATTGATCTTTTGCCTTTCGAAATATCAGGTTCCAGGCCCTTCTATCTTTTAATGTGGAGGCAGCCAGATCTTGGGTGACCCTTATTGTGGCACCTTGGTATTTAAATTGTTTTTTTCTAGCTGCTTGCAGGATTTTCTCCTTTGTGTGGTAATTCTGCAGCTTAGCCACAATATTCCGTGGTGTTCTTTTTTTAGGGTCTATTTCAGAAGGAGTTCGATGAATTCTTTCCACATCTACTTTCCCTTCTGTTTCTATTATCTCTGGACAGTTCTCTTTGATAATTTCCTGTAAAATAGAATCTAGGCTCTTTTTTTGGTCATAGTTTTCTGGAAGTCCAATGATCCGCAGATTATCTCTCCTAGATCTATTTTCCAGGTCTATAGATTTTCCCAGTAAGTATTTGATGTTGTTCTCCAGCTTCTCATTTTTTTTGTTTTGTTTGACTGATTCTTGGGTTCTCTGTGAATCATTCATTTCTATTTGTTCCATCCTGACTTTTAAGGAGTTATTTTCTTCTTTCACAGTTTTTAGTTCTTTTTGTAAATGCCCAATTTCGTTTTTAAATGAATTATTTTGCTCTATTGAGTTTTTTTCCATTTCCCTAATTTTTTTTTTTTGAGAATTATTTTCTTTTTCCAATTCAGAAATTCTATTTTCTTGAGACTTTTTTTATCTTTTCCAATTCAGAAATCCTACTTTCCTGTGTTTTTTTAACCTTTTCTAATTCACTAATTTTGTTTCCCTGCATCTCCTGTGAATTCTTTATTTTTTCCAACTCCAATTTCAGGACGTTGTTATTCTCTATCATAACTTCCCTTTCTTTTCCCCATTTTTCTTCGATCTCCCTCAATTTTTTAAGAGCTTCTTCTAGGAGAGAGTTATGTGATGGGGGGCAGGAATCGTTCCCCTTTAGGTTGTTATCTTCTGAATCTTTGCTGTTAACTTCCTCGGGGTTGGATACCTGCTCTTTCTCTGTATAGAAAGAATCTATGGTTTTTCTAGCTTTTTTGCTCATACTTAAAAAAATCTTTTGGGGTCTGTCTCTGGGGTAGGAAATTATTTACTTCTTTACCAGCTTCCTCCCAGACCGGATGGATGCAGCGGCTCCTTTGCCTGAGCTAAGAGAGAGCTCTGGGAGAGAGTTCCCCACCTCCTCCCTGGAAGTGCCTCAGAGGTGATTAGCACTACTGTGCTTCGAGGGCGTAGAATAGTGAAGACCGCAGGAAGCCCAGCCTATGTGTCCGGGTGGGGAGTGGATGTCGCAGCAGGTGACGTGAGAAGCCCCTGCGCTCAAACTGGAAGTGTCTGCCAGAAACCGTGGTCCCTAGTTCAAAGGTTCCGCTTCTCTGGGACTTCCTGGAGCTGAGTTCCACTCCCTCCAGCTAAGCTAGGCAGGGTGTGTTGCCTTGGGCCGTATCCACCCACTTGTCAATCTCTTAACTATTCTCAGGAGGTAGCTGAGGCCACACCCCCTGGTGCCGAGTCTGTTGAGTCACCCCCAGGGTCCGGGGAAAATCTAATTTGAGTTTTAAAATATTTTGGCTTTCTCTTCTGAACTGCTAAATAATTAGCAGAGAAGAGCTAACAGCCTGTGCCAGATTCCTTTACCTCAGTGGCTTCTCTGATCCCAGAGCCCTTCCCAGCGCAATGGGCGCAGTGTGCCCCTACCCCACCGTCTGTGCTGGTCTTTCTTATTCCTCCCCTGAGAACTGACCTTTCCTGTTGAAACTCCAGATTCTCTTCAGCTGGTAAGTCGTGCTTCCAGTCCTTGTGGTATCTATCAGTCCTGAGCTAATTTTGAGACTTAATTTATCTAATTGGTTGTGAGGGAGTGAGGACGTTCACTGAGTCCTGTGTTTCTTCTCCGCCATCTTGGCTCCGCCCTCAACTAGTCTATTTCTTAGCCAATACCAAATGGTTTTGGTGACTGTTGCTTTATAATATAGCTTTAAATCAGGTACACTTAGACCACCTTCCTCTGACTTTTTTTTTCATTAGTTCCCTTGCAATTCTCGACCTTTTATTCTTCCATATGAATTTTGTTGTTATTTTTTCTAGGTCATTAAAATAGTTTCTTGGGAGTCTGATTGGTATAGCACTAAATAAATAGATTAGTTTGGGGAGTATTGTCATCTTTATTATATTTGCTCAGCCTATCCAAGAACACTGAATGTCTTTCCAATTATTTAAATCTGACTTTATTTTTGTGGCAAGTGTTTTGTAATTTTGCTCATATAATTCCTGACTCTCCTTTGGTAGATATATTCCCAAATATTTGATACTATCGACTGTTATTTTGAATGGAATTTCTCTTTGTATCTCTTGCTGTTGGATTGTGTTGGTAATGTACAAAAATCCTGAGGATTTATGTGGATTTATTTTGTATCCTGCAACTTTGCTAAAATTCTGAATTATTTCTAATAGCTTTTTAGCAGAGTCTTTGGGGTTCTCTAAGTATACCATCATGTCATCTGCGAAAAGTGACAATTTGATTTCTTCATTTCCTACTCTAATTCCTTGGATCTCTTTCTCGGCTCTTATTGCCAAGGCTAGAGTTTCTAGTACTATATTGAACAGTAATGGTGATAGTGGGCAACTTTGTTTCACTCCTGATCTTACAGGGAAAGGTTCTAGTTTATCGCCATTACATATGATGTTTACTGAAGGCTTTAAATATATGCTCCTTATTATTTTAAGGAATAGTCCATTTATTCCTATACTCTCAAGCATTTTTAGTAGGAATGGATGTTGGATTTTATCAAATGCCTTTTCTGCATCTATTGAGATGATCATATGGTTTTTATTAATTTGATTATTAATATGGTCAATTATACTAATAGTTTTCCTAATATTAAACCAGCCCTGCATTCCTGGTATAAATCCCACTTGGTCATAGTGTATTATCCTGGGGATGATTTTCTGAAGTCTATTTGCTAATATCTTATTTAAGATTTTAGCATCAATATTCATTAAGGAAATTGGTCTATAGTTTTCTTTCTCAGTTTTCGATCTACCTGGTTTAGGTATCAGTACCATGTCTGTGTCATAGAAGGAATTTGGTAGGACTCCTTCAATCCCTATTTTTTCAAATAGTTTACATAGCATTGGAGTTAGTTGTTCTTTAAATGTTTGGTAGAATTCACCTGTAAATCCATCTGATCCTGGGGACTTTTTCTTAGGAAGTTGGTTAATAGCTTGGTCTATTTCTTTTTCTGAGATGGGACTATTTAGACTACTTACTTCTTCCTCTGTTAATCTGGGCAAGCTATATTTTTGAAGGTATTCTTCCATTTCATTTAAGTTATCGAATTTATCGGCATAAAGTTGAGCAAAGTAGCTCCTAACTATTGTTCTAATTTCCTCTTCATTAGTGGTGAGTTCACCCTTTTCATTTTCAAGACTATCAATTTGCTTTTTCTCTTTCCTTTTTTTAATCAGGTTTACTAAGGGTTTGTCTATTTTGTTGGTTTTTTCATAAAACCAACTCTTAGTTTTATTAATTAATTCAATAGTTTTTTTACTTTCAATTTTATTAATCTCACCTTTTATTTTTTGAATTTCAAGTTTTGTGTTTGTCTGGGGGTTTTTAATTTGTTCCTTTTCTAGCAATTTTAGTTGTAAGCCCAATTCGTTGGCCCTCTCTTTCTCTATTTTATGCAAGTAGGCCTGTAGAGATATAAAACTCCCCCTTATTACTGCTTTGGCTCTATCCCACACATTTTGGTATGATGTCTCATTATTGTCATTTTCTTGGGTGAAGTTATTAATTATGTCTATGATTTGCTGTTTTACCCAATCATTCTTTAGTATCAGTTTATTTAGTTTCCAATTATTTTTTGGTCTATTTTCCCCTGGCTTTTTATTAAATGTTATTTTGATTGCATTATGGTCTGAAAAGGATGCATTTACTATTTCTGCCTTACTGCATTTGATTTTGAGGTTTTTATGCCCTAATATATGATCAATTTTTGTATAGGTTCCATGAACTGCTGAGAAGAAAGTATATTCCTTTCTGTCTCCATTTAGCTTTCGCCAAAGATCTATCATATCAAACTTTTCTAGTATTCTATTTACCTCTTTGACTTCTTTCTTATTTATTTTGTGGTTTTATTTATCTAATTCTGAGAGTGTAATTTTGAGATCTCCTGCTATTATAGTTTTGCTATCTATTTCCTCTTGCAGCTCTCTTAATTTCTCTCTTCAGAATTTAGATGCTGCACCACTTGGTGCATACATGTTTAATATTGATACTGCTTCACTATTGATGCTTCCCTTTAGCAGGATATAATGCCCTTCCTTATCTCTTTTAATTAGATCAATTTTTGTTTTTGCTTGATCTGAGATGAGGATGGCTACTCCTGCTTTTTTGGTTTTGCCTGAAGCATAATAGATTCTGCTCCACCCTTTTACTTTTAGTTTGAATGTCTCACCCTGTTTCAGGTGTGTTTCCTGTAAACAACAGATAGTAGGATTCTGACTTTTAATCCAGTCTGCTAACTGCTTCCTCTTTATGAGGCAGTTTGCCCCATTTACATTTATGGTTAGAAGGACTAATTCTATATTGCTTGCCATCCTATTAACCCCTTCTTATGCTTTTCCCCTTTCCTTCCCTTTTACCCTCCTATCCAGTATTAAACTGGTGAACACCACTTGCTTTTCACAGCCCTCCCTTTTTAGGATCCCTCCCCCACCTTAAAGATCCTCCCCTTATTTTACCCCTTTTCCTCGAAATTACTGTATTCCCTTCCCCTTAGCTTACTCCTTCCCTTTCACTTTTCAATGTAGTGGAAGAAGTTTCACCATAAATCAAATATGTCTATTGATACACACTATGTTCATCTCCCTCCTTTCTTTCTCTCAGATATAATAGGTTACCTTTCCCTCTTCATGAGATGTAGTACTACCACTTTACACTTTTTTATGATATAATCTCCTTTCCACCTCTAGTTTCTAAGACAAATTGTACATATGTTCTTTACATATTTTTTTTGACAGAAGTATAGTTCTCAAGATTTCTTTTTACCTTTTTAGAAATCTCTTGAGTTCTGTATTTGAAGATCAAACTTATTATGTCGGTCTGGTTTTTTCATCAAAAATAGATGGAATTCATTTATTTTGTTAAATGTCCATCTTCTTCCCTGGAAAACGATGCTCATTCTTGCTGGGTAAGTTATTCTTGGCTGCATACCAAGTTCCTTAGCCTTTCGGAATATCATGTTCCAGGCCCTGCGTTCTTTTAATGTGGACGCTGCTAGATCCTGGGTTATCCTTATTGTGGATCCTCCATATCTGAATTGTTTTTTTTTTTTCTAGCAGCTTCCAATATCTTTTCCTTTGTCTGATGGTTCTTGAACTTGGCCACTATATTTCTTGGCGTTTTGATTTTAGGGTCCCTTTCAGTAGGTGATCGATGAATTTTTTCAATGTATATTTTACCCTCTGTTTCCAAAACGTCTTGGCAGTTCTCTTTGATAATTTCCTTGAAAATGGTGTCCAAGCTCTTTTTTTCCTCCCATTTTTCAGGGAGTCCGATTATTCTCAAATTGTCTCTCCTGGATCTGTTTTCCAGGTCTGTTGTCTTTCTGGTAAGGTATTTGACAGTCTTTTCAATTGTTTCATTTCTCTGGTTTTGCTTGACTCCCTCTTGGTTTCTCCTTGAGTCATTCATTTCTACTTGTTCCAGTATAATTTTCAATGATGTATTTTCTTCACTCACTTTTTTAATATCTCTTTGTAATTGTCCAATTGAGTTTTTATCTTCTATGGAATTTTTTTCCATTTTATCCATTTTATTTTTTAGAGAGCTGATTTCTTTTTCCAGCTCACTAATCCTGTTTTCCTTGGAGTTGTTTACCTTTTCCAGCTCACTAATCTTGTTTTCCTTGGAGTTGTTTACCTTTTCCAGCTCACTAATCCTGTTTTCCTTGGAGTTGTTTACCTTTTCCAGCTCACTAATCTTGTTTCTCAATGATTTGATTTCTTTATCCACTCTGTCTTTGAATGCATGGGATGACTTCTCCAGGCTCTCTTGCCAAGCTTCCCTTTCCTTTTCCCATTTCTCTTCCAGCTCTCTTGTGAGAGCCTTTTTGATTTCCTCTATGAGGTTCTTTTGTATTGAGGAGCAGCTTATATCCCTCCCAGGGGATACATCTGGGGACAGTCTGTTTTTAGTCTCCTCAGCATTTGAAGTCTGCTCCCTCTCCACACAGAAGCTGTCAATGGTTAGAGACCTTTTGAATTTTTTGTTCATTTTGTCAGAGTAGGAATCAAAGAAAACAAACTGACAAGAGAAACAATTGGTCTGTTTTGCGGGGGATGGGGCTGGATGGTATTAATGGGCTTCCTCTACAGACTGGGGGTAGGGCAGCAGAGAGCCACTAACAGAACAGCAATGACTGTACTGAGTCTGCGCTCTGAGGCTCCGAGAACACACCGAGTCAGTCCAGGTGGGGGTTGGGGGTGGCCAGGCTCTGAGAGAAGCTGGCTTTCTGGGGTTTTAATCTTCACCTCCGGTGTTTACACCCTCTCCACCGCTCCTGGCTTGCTGCCAAGACGGAGCATCCACACTGGGGCAAAAGCCCTTTCACAGAAACTGCAGAGATCACACCCCTCCCCCTCTGGTCTGAGCTGTGTGAGCTGCCTGTCTTGCTCTGGCTGTCTGCCCTCAGTCTGCGCCCAGTCTGATTGACCCTCCCCCCAGCAAACACAGACCTTTTCTGGCGACTTTCAAGGATGTCTTCTCTTGGTGATTATTTGTGGATTTCTTTCTGGGTCAAGCATTAAGTCAGAGGCTTGTCATGAAGTAAGTTCTGAGAGAAAACGAGGAGCTCAAGCAGCTGTCTGCCTCCATGCCACCATCTTGGCCTGAAGTCGACATTGACATTTTTAAAAATAATTCACTAATAATGATTTCATCCTGATATCCACAATGATTCTTAATACCTAATTTTAAAAATCTAATAATTATTTGTAAGTTAATATATAATACTTAGTCAAATTGCCAACCTTTGCCTTACATCTTCCCTCCCTGAATGACATATTCTTCCCTTCATCTTTATTATTTGAATACTTAATTTTCTCCAAGGTCTTACCCAATTTCTTTTTTTTTTCTTTTTTCTTATTATTATAACTTTTTATTTACAGAACATATTCATGGATAATATTTCATCATTGACCCTTGCAAACCTTCTTTTTCAACTTTTCCCTTCCTTTACCCCATACCCTCCCCTAGATACAGATAGTCCAATACATGTTAAATTTGTTAAAGTATATGTTGAATGCAATATATGTATACATATTTACACAGTTATCTTGCTGCACAAGAAAATTTGGATCTAGAAAGAAAGTAAAAAATAAAACCGAAAAGGAAAATAAAAATTAAAGCAAATGATAACAGAAAGAGTAGAAATGCTTTGGTGTGGTTCACTCTCATTTCCCATAGTTCTCTCTCTGTGTGTAGCTGATTCTCTTCATTCCTAAACAAGTGGAACTGGTTTGAATCATTTCATTATTGAAGAAAGCCACGTCTATCAGAGATGGTCATCATATAATATTGTTGTTGAAGTGTATAATGAGCTCCTGGTTCTGCTAATTTCACTGAGCATCAATTATGTATTTCTATCTCTCTGAAATCCTCCTGCAGGTCATTTCTTACAGAACAATAATATTCCATAACATTCATATATCACAATTTATTCAGTCATTCTCCAATTGATGGTTATCCATTCAATTTCCAGTTTCTAGCCACAACAAAAAGGGCTGCCATAAACATTGTTGCACATACAGGTCCCTTTCCCTCCTTTAAGATCTCTTTGGGATATAAGACCACTAGTAACACTGCTGGATCAAAGGATATGCACAGTTTGATATTTTTGAGCATAGTTCCAAATTACTATCCAGAATAGTTGAATCTCTTTACAACTCCACCAAGAATGTATGAGTGTCCCAGTTTTCCCACATCCTCTCCAACACTTATCATTATCATTTCCTGCCATCTTAGTCAATCTGAAAGATGTGTAGTGGTATCTCAGTTATCTTAATTGGCATTTCTCTTATCAATAATAATTTGGAACACCTTTTCATGTGGCTATAAATAGTTTCAATTTTGTCACCCGAAAATTGTCTGTTTATATTCTCTGACCATTTATCAATTGGAGAATGGCTTGAGTTCTTATAAATTTGAATCAATTCTCTATATATTTTGAAAGTGAGGCCTTTATCAGAACCTTTGACTGTAAAAAAAATATTTTTCCAGTTTATTGCTTCCCTTCTAATCTTGTCTGCTTTAGTTGTGTTTGTACAAAAAACTTTTTAACTTAATGTAATAAAAATTTTCTATTTTTTGATCAATAATGATCTCTAATTCTTCTATAGTCACACATTACTTCTTCCTCCACGGGTTTAAAAGATAAACTATCCTATGTTCTTCTAATTTATTTATAATCTCATTCTTTATATCAAGATCATGAATCCATTTTGACCTTATCTTGGTGTATGGTGTTAAGTGTGGGTGACATACTAATTTCCAATTTTCCCAACAGTTTTTGTCAAATAGTGAATTTTTGGGTTTGTCAAACACTAGATTGCTTTAGTTATTGACTATTTTGTCTTATGAACCTAACCTATTCCACTGATCAGCTAGTCTATTTCTTAGCCAATACCAAATGGTTTTGATGACTGCTGCTTTATGATATAGTTTTGGATCTGGTACATCTAGGCCACCTTCATTTGATTTTATTTTTTATTAGTTCCCTTGAAATTCTTGATCTAGAGAGGTACCTGGAGCACTTATAAGCTAAAACTTGCCTAGAGTTATACAGATCACATGTAATATCATTAGTTACCAAATCAATGGGGCAGTAAAATATAATAGAGACATCTTAGAATGAGGAGTAAGATCATCTGAATTAATGCTATATTATTAAGCTGGTCAATTCACTTAACTTCTTTAAAAGTGCATTTCTTCATTTGTAAAACAAGGGGGTAGGATTGAATAATCTCAAAAATTATATAATTTTGAATTAAATTAATATGAATTATAAAAAGAACACACCAAATAATAATAGGCCAAATATGTAAATAATACTTCATGTTTTTCAAAATTTTTTCTTTCTATTATTTCATCAAAGTTGTGATTGTAGGTTAGCAATGCTCATAATAGGCAGCTATGAACTACTGACCTGAAAGAGTAAACTCTCCTCTCCAAAATGAGCACCATGATTCTCACTTGAAGGATCAGACTCATTTTCTCATTAACCTTCACAATGTTCCTGAGGGCGAGCACAGTATTATACTAGTCCTTGTATTAGAATAATAGAGAATTCAGGAGGTTAAATGAAATTTTCCTTTGTCAACACTCGTTTTCTGGCATGAAAAGTTCTCTAGAACAGTTATGGTGGAATGAAGAATTAGTGAATTAATTAATAGATGGGACTGCTGCAGAGAGAAAAGAGGGAATATAAGAACTATGTCCCTGAAATTAGAGCATGAATAAGCCTTAGATAACACAATGAATCAGTTGATAGATTGTTTTCACTTCAAAACCTTGTTCATGTTATTATGTAATACACTTTTTCTTTTTTTTTCTCCTATTCAGTTGGCACAGCATTATCAACATAATAAGCTAAAATATTTACAGTTATACTAATATGCTTTTAACTAACCAGCTATATTCTCTAAAAGATTCTATACAAGAAATCTAGTTCATAGAATTTATAATTAGAAGGTAACTCAGAAATCACATAGTTGAACAACCTTCATTTTATAAAGGAGAAAACAAACTGAGAGTTTGAGGAGGGGTAGGGCACAGTAGGTATTTAAAATATTTTTAAATATATGAATAACGAAATGACATACGAAATACATCTATTCACGTTCCATTCCTAATTTCTTCTGATACAAAATGAATAAAATAATTATTAAGATCTCCTGTGCTTTTAATATCTTTAATGGATAGCCATAGTCTTGTCTTTCATGACTTCTCCTGTAAGGGGCCTTTAAATGGGCGCCACAGCAAATCGGGAGATTGAGTGGTCCGGAAGTAATTTCTGTGGATATTAGGATTGCCCTTGGGTGGGATCCTGGCCATATTGAGATAGCTTCGTAATGGGTGACTCTCGCTGATTGGCTGTGTGTGTGACCTCACAGGCCCTATGTAAGCCCACTTCAGGCAGCAATTGCCCTCTCTTTAACCTGGCGTTCTTCACCCTGGCTTCCCAGCGTGGGTGGCCAAGCCAAGATGGATAGCCAAAAGAGGTAAGGGTTTTGGTAGTGAACACATGGGTCTTCTGACCAGGTGTTCACTCAGGAACCAACAAGTCAGGGCATTAGTGTGAGTAGGTATAATAAAGGCTTTTAAGTTTACACGTGGTTGTTCTTGAGTGCGCTACCGTTATTAAACTATAGATTCAAGAGATTGTGGCCAGAGACCTTAGAAGGCCTCAGAGGAGGAGAGCCGGGTAGAGTTCACACTGCAAAGGACAGTGGTCAAAGGTACTCTGGTGGGTCTAGGACAGACTAGTAATTGTAACTGCCAGGAGAGCACGTTACATTCTCCTACTCTCCTGTACCATCATCCTACCTTTCCAAAAACCTCCTGCTTTCCATATCTTTAGAAATATAGTCTTGGAATGGAGCCAGAATAGCAGAAAGTATACAGGTCTTTGTGCTCTTTTTGGCTTCCTTGAGATTATCATCAGATCAAGCCTCTGAAGAGTGACCGAATCAAATATTTAGAGTGAAACAAATTTCCAACAGAAGATATTTTGGAAGAACTTCAGGAAAGGTTTGTCTTAATTGGGCATAGGGTAAAGCAGCTTAGCTTAGACACATTTAGGGACTCAGCAGAGAGGCATCTGCCAACCAGTGACTCTACTAGGAGCATCATAGTCAAAACACCATAGTTTTGACTACTCTGTTCTATTCAGAAATTAGTGTATCATCAGATTAACTGTGAGACCTCTATTGCAACTATAGAAGGCAAATACTAAGCCTCTGAAACCTCACATAATAAAAGGTACTTGGTTACATCTACATAGAACAAAAACCTGCAGCCCAGCTCCAAGGCAGTGTGTAACCTCTGTAGCCTGTAGAGGTATCTTGGGACAACCTCTTCTTTTCTCTAAGAATAGACCTAAATTATTAAAATGAGCAAAACCCAAAAAAACTCTGACCAAAAAACTCTTAAGGAGACAGGGAAGAAAAGACTTCAAATCCTCAGGAAACTAAAGGCAAAATATCTCCAGATGAAGCTTAAATGGGTGATATAAGTTGCTCACCAAATCAAAAGCCTTTCTTGGAAGAATTCAAAAAGGATCTTTAAAGAAAGATATAAGAAAAATGGGGAAAGGAAATGACAATTATGCAGGAGAGTTTGGAAAAGGAAACAGAAATTATCAGAAGAAAATTCCTTAAAAATAGATTTGGCAAAATGGAAAAATAATACAACTCCTTAAAATAGATTTGATGAAATGGATAAAGAAAAAACTCCTTAAAAATAGAATTTGCAAGATGGAAAAAACAGAAAAACTCATTAAAATAGAATTAGTAAAGTGGGAAAAAAAATACAATGAATAAAACGACTCATTTAAAAGTTCAATTGGCCAAGTGTAAAAGGAGATAAAAAATGTAACTGAAGAAAATTATTCACTAAAAATTGGAATTGAACAAATGGAAGTGAATGTCTCAATGAGACATCAAGAATCAGTTAAACAAAAACCAAAAACATGAAAAAATATATAAGGGAATATAAAATACCTCATCAGAAGAACAACTGACCTGCGATATAAATCCAAGAAGGACAATCTAGGAATTATTGGACTACAGAAAAAACAACAATGAAAAAACAAGAGCCTAGACATCATCATCAAGGAAAATTGCCCTGTTAAACTAGAACATGAGGGTAAAATAGCCATCTCCTAAAAAAGATCCCCAAATTAAAACTATGAGGAATATGATTGCTAAATTTAAGAATTATCAGATCAAGGAGAAAACATTGCAATCGGCCAAAAATAAACAATTCAAATTGAAGAGCCACAATGAAGATAGCCCAGGACACAACAGCTTCCACTTTAAAAGATCAAAGGGCTTGGAATATTATATTCTGAAGGGCAAAGGAGCTTGGACTGCTACCCAGAATCAACTATCCAGCAAAATTAAGAATTATCTTTCAGGGAAAAAAGATGAATGTTAAATGAAATAATGAATTTCATTTGTTTTTAATGAGAAGTCCAGATCTAAACAGAAAATTTGATTTTCAAATATAGAATTCAAAAGAAGCATAAAAAGAAAAAAAAAAAAGAAAGAAAAACATTTTGAAAGGTAAAAATGTTTACATCTTTATATGGGAAGATGATATGTTAAAATTTTAAGAACATATTTTATTATTTAATTACTTATTAAGGATAAATTTAGAATGTGTAGATATAATTTGATTTTACTATGATGATATAAAAAAGAAACTAGGGGTGAAAAAAAGCATTAGTGGAAGAAGAGGAAAGAGGAGTTAAAATGGGATAAATTGCATCACATCAAGAGGCAAAAATACCAATCCAAGTGAGGGAAAAAAGGGGTATGTACATTGTGTGAATCTTAATCTTAATCTTATCAGATTTGGCTCAATGAGATAATACAAGACACATTTAGTTTGACAGATAAATTTGTCTTACCTTATCTGGCATTAGGAGGAGAAAAGGGAAAGGAAAGGAGGAAGTTAATAGAAGGGAGAACAGAAATAGAAAGAGAACAGAATAAGAAAGAGTGGAGGGCCTGTAAAAAAGGAGGGCTGATTGAGGGAGGTGATGGTGAGAAGAAAAAATAATGGAGAGAAATGAAACAGAAAAAGGAAAGAAAAAAGTACAACCTGGGAAGAATAAGGTGGTGGGAAATATGGTTAATAATTTTAATTTAATTTTAAATTGAAAGTGAATGTGAATGGAATTAGCTCTCCCATATAAGCAGAAGCAGATATCAGATTGAAATAAAATCCAGAATCCTACAATACGTTGTTTACAAAAAAGACATTTAAAACAGTATTACTTAAGGAGTAAAAGTAAACGATAAAAGCAGAATCTATCATGCTTCAGCTTAAGGAAAAAAAAAAAAAAATAGGAGAACTATCCTCAGATGAAGCCAAAAAAAAAAAAAAAAAAAAGACATAAAGAGTACCATAGAAAATCAAGTAATATCAATCCTAAATTTATATGTACCAAGTTGTATATTATCCAAATTCTTAGATGAGAAGTTAAGAGATTTATAAGAAAGAGAAATCAAAACTGTTCTAGTGGAAGATCTGAAGCTTACTCTATCAGAATTAGATAAATCAAACAAAAAAAAAATAAGAAAGAAGGAGGTAAATAAAATTTTAGAAAAGTTAGGTATTATAGTGGTCAGAAATTGAATGTGGTCAAAAAGAAATATACTTTTCTCAGTAGTACATGGAAAGTACACCAACAATGGTCAAGTATTCAGGCACAAAACACTCAAAATTAAATGCAGAAAGGCAGAAACAATAAAAGCATCTTTTCCAAATCATGATGAAATAAAAATTACATTTAATAAAGAGTCAGGGAAAAGTAGACCAAAATTAATTGGCAATCAAATAATCTAATCCTTAGAATGAGTGGGTAAATCAACAAATCATAGACAGAATTGATAATTTCATTCAAGACAATGCAAATAATGAAACAACATACCAAAATGTATGGGATTCAGCCAAAGAAGTTCCTAGGGAATATTTTATATATCTAGAATCTTACTTGAATAAAATAAAGAGAATATCAATGAATTGGACACAACTGAAAAAGCTAGAAACAAGTGAAAAACCTTCAAATAAATACAAAAATTGAAATACTGAAAACAAAAGGGGAGATCAGTAAAACTGAAGTAAGAAAACTATTGAACTAATCAAAAGAACTAAAAGTTAGTTTCATTTAAAAAACCCCAACAAAATTGATAAACCTTTTATTAATTTGATTAAAAAGAAGATAGAAGAAATTCAAGTTGTTAGTATCAAAAATGAAAAGATTGAACATAGCACCAATAAAGAGGAAATTAGAGCAAAAATTAGGAGCTCATTATTTGACAAATATTGCTGGAAAAACTGGAACATGCCAAATAAATCTGACAATCTAAGTGAAATAGATGAATATTTACAAAAATACAGATTTCCCAGATTAACAGAGGAGGAAACAAATTACCTAAACAGTTGTATTTTAGAAAAAGAAATTGAACAAGCTATTAATCAACTCTAAAAGAAAAAGTCTCCAAGTCCAGAAGGATTTACAAGTGAATCCTATCAAATATTTAAAGATAAATTAATTCCAATACCATTCAAACTATTTGGAAAAGTAGGGAAAGGAGTCCTACCTTTGTGGCACAGATATGGTGCTGATACCTAAACCAGGCAGGGTCAAAACAGAGAAAGAAAATTATAGACCAATTTCCCTAATGAATATTGATACAAAAATCTTAAATAGAATATTAGTAAAGATATTATATCTAGTTATCAACAGTATAATATACCATAATCAAGTAGGATTTATACCAGGAATGCAGAACTGGTTCAATATTATAAAGACTATTAGCATAAATGACTATATCAAAAACAAACAAACAAACAAACAGAAACCATATGATAATTTAAACATATACAGAGAAAATCTTTTATAAAATCCAAAATGTTTTCCTATTAAAAACATTTTCTAGTGTTTTTATACCTTATAAATAGATATATAAATAAATTAAGTTTTCCCTAAAATTATCAATACCTATTCTCTAAACCATCATCAAGTATCATAAGTAATGGGGATAAAGTAGAAGCATTCCCAATACAGTTAGGGGTGAAAGAATTTTGTCCACTATCACCACATGTCTTCAATATTGTTTTAGAAATGTTAACTTTAGCAATAAGAAAAGGAAAAAAAAATAAAGAAATTAGAGTAGGTAATGAGGAAACCAAATTTTCATACTTTGCAGATAATATGAATGTATAATTATAGAATCTTAGAAAATCAATTAAAAACTATTAGAAACAATTAAAAACTTTAGAAAAGTTGTTGTATACAAAATAAATTCACATAAATCATCAGTATTTCTATATGTTATGAGCAAAGTTCAGCAGCAAAATATACAAAGAGAAATTCCATTTAAAATATTATAATAGATAATATAAATATTTGGGAGTCTACCCTTAAAAAAAGGCAGGAATAAAATTACATAATACTTTCCATATGAATAAATTCAGATGTAAACAATTAAAATAATATAATGTGCTCATGGTACATATAAAAATGACAATTCTATGTAAATTAATCTACTCATTCAGTGCCATACAAATCAAACTGCCAAGAAATTACTTTACTGAGTTAAAAAAAAAACAAAAACAAAAACAAAAACAATTCATCTGCAAGAAAAGATGATCAAGAAGTTCAAGGGAATTATTGAAAATGCAAATGAAGGTGACCTAGCTCTACCAGATATAAAAACTATATTATACAGAAGTGGTAATCAAAACCATTTGTTATGGCTAAAAAAAAAAAAAAAAAAAAAAAAAAAAAAAAAAAGAGTATAGTCTATCAGTGGAATAGTTTAGGTTTGTAACACATAAGTCAATAATTATAGTAATCTAGTGTTTGATAAGGCCAAAGACCCTAGTTTCTGGAATAAGAACTCATTATTTAACAAAAACTTTTGGGAAATTGGAAATTTATTATTTTGCATAAAGAAGACCTTGACCAACACCTAACAATGTATACCAATATAAAGCAAAAATGGTTCATGGTTTTGACATAAAGAATGATTCTATAAGCAAATTAGAAGAACAAAGAATAATCTAACTCTTAGATCTACGGAGAAGGAAGTATTTGTGGCAAAAGAAGTATTTGAGCACATTATAAGATGCAAAATGGATAATTTTTTATTATATTAAGTTAAAAAGTTTTTATACAAATAAAACCAATGCAGACAAGATTAGAAAGGAAGAAAAAAAAGTCTGGGGAAATTTTTACATCTAAGGGTTCTGATAAAGACATCTTTTCTAAAATATATAGATAATTGATTCAAATTTATAACAATACAAGTCATTCTCCACTTGATAAATAGTCAAAGTATATAAACAGACAGCTTTTGTATGAACAAATTAAAATCAATTTTAATCATAAGAAAAAATAACCTAAATCACTTCTTATTAGAGAAATGCAAATTGAGATATCACTGAGGACCACTACACAATTCTCAGATTGGCTAAGATGACAGGATAAGATAATGACAAATTTGGAGGGGATATAGGAAAACTGAACACATACTTTGTTGGCAGAGTTATGAACTGATCCAACATTCTGGTGAGCAATTTGGAACTATGCTCAAAGGGCTATCAAACTATCTTTAATACAGCTGTGTCTCTATTGGGTCGGTATCCCAAAGAGCTCATAAAAAGGGAAAAAGGACCCACATGTGCAAATTAGCAGTCCTTTTTGTAGACTCAAGAAACTGGAAACTGAACAGACACCTGTTTTATGGGGAATGGCTGCTTAAGTTAATGTACATTAATGTTACAGAATATTATTGTTGTATAACAAAAAATCAACACAATGATTTAAAAAATGTCTGAAGAGACTTATTTGAACTGATGCTGAGTGAAGTGAGTAGAACCCAGAGAACATTGTACACAGCAACAATATGATTATGTGATGATCAACTTTGATGGGTGTAGCTTTTTTTTTCCAACAAGGAGATGATTCAGGCCAATTGCTGTAGACTTTTGAGGGAGAGAGACATCTGCATCCAGACAGAGGACCGTGGGAACTGAATGTAGAACATAATACAGTATTTTCACCCCTTTTAATTGTTTGCTTTTTTTCTTGCTTTTTAAAAATTTCTTCTTCTGCAGCATGATAAATGTGAACTTATGTATAGAAGATTTGCATGTTTAAAATGTATTGAATTACTTGATGTTTAAGGAAGGAATGGTAGAAGGGAGGGAGAAAAATTTAAAATGTAAGGTTTTGCCAGAGTAAATATTGAAAACTATATTGGTATATATTTTAAAAATAAAAAGCTATTAATAAAATAAATATAGTCTCCCTTTGAATTTCTTGTAACCCTTCTTCTTCTCCAGGAGCAGTTCCCACCACAAACTAAGCCTAATCCATCAAGTTCCTCAGTGACTACTTTATTTTAGTCAGTAAGAACAAGATTATTATCCTCTTTGCAAGCTAGAGTACATTAATTCTTAGTATAAATTCAGATAATTGCTTTGGAAATGGTGTGCCATTTCTTCTCTTATTTGTAATGCAATAATGAGTTGATGATGATGATGATGATGATGATGATGATGATGCAGAAAACCAATATTCAACACTTCAATATTTGCAAAATGCTTTGCAGATATAATCTCTCTTTTATCTTCATAATAACCATGGGAAAAAAGTGGTATTATTATTTTATAAATAAGAACATTGATGCACACAGAAATAAAATGAGTCTTAGAGACTCATAAAGCCATTCCTTTTCTGACATGAGATTGGGACTCAGGCCTTTTTGACTTCTGAGACCAGTGTTCTTTTCCCTATATCATACTGCTTCTCAGGATAAATTAGTATATCCTATGGGAAAATGACCTTTGGCAGTCTTTAGCAAAGGAAAGTTAATATATAATTATATGCTTAAAGGTTTGTAAATTATGTATCAATCTATACAGAAAGCAGTGCTATAGTAGTAATTGAGAGGAAAATTAATGAACTAAGGTAAGTCTCTATTTACACTCATCATGTAAAAGATGAATAAATGGTATCTCTACCCCTGTTTATTCTTAAACTGTAGTTTCCAATAATATATGGAGTCTTATAATTGAATGTGGGGATTACAAAATTATGATTTATTATCAGTAAATGTTTAATTTGGATACCTATTTTTATGCCTGGGGTCATGTAAACATTTCTTGGGTAACAAGTGGTCACAAGCAGTAAATGTTTAAGAAGCTTTGATCTATAGTAGTATCTTATAATGTTTTGCTTTAGGTGTAGATGACTTGAATTTAAATTTTTCCTTTGACATTTACTTGTTACAGAACAAGGGACCAATTACTTGAACTAATTACTGGCAGTTATTGAGATATATAGTGTTTTTTTTTTTCATAAATGCTTTTCCCCTAAACATGAAAGACTAAGTTTGTTATTATTTAGTTTTTCCCCATTACAAATAATGGTTGCTGGTAGTTTTAGATATATGGTATTTGCCATTGTAAAAAAAACTGCATTTATTTCTTTTTTTTATTATAGCTTTTTATTTACCAGATATATACATGGATAATTTTATATCATTGACATTGCCAAAACTTTTGTTCCATTTTTCCCCTCTTTCCCCCCACCCTCTCCCCCAGATGGTAGGTTGACCAATACATGTTAAATATATTAAAATATAAATTAAATACAATATATGTATACATGTCCAAACAGTTATTTTGCTGTACAAAAAGAATCAGACTTTGAAACAGTGTACAATTAGCCTGTGAAGGAAATCAAAAATGTAGGCAGACAAAAATATAGGGATTGGGAAATTTATGTAGTGGTTCATAGTCAACTCCGAGAGTTCTTTCCCTGGATGTAGCTGGTTTAATTCATTACTGCTCTATTGGAACTGATTTGGTTCATCTCATTGTTGAAGATGGCCATGTCCATCAGAATTGATCATCATATACTATTGTTGTTGAAGTATATAATGATCTCCTGGTCCTGCTCATTTCACTCAGAATCATGTACACTCAGTTCATGTAAGTCCCTCCAGGGCTTTCTGAAATCATCCTATTGGTCAATTCTTTCAGAACAATAATATTCCATAATATTCATATACAACAATTTATTCAGCCATTCTCTAATTGATGAGTATCCCCTCAGTTTACAGTTTCTGGCCACTACAAAGAGGGCTGCCACAAATATTCTTGCACATAGAGATCCCTTTCCCTTCTTTAAAATCTCTTTGGGATATAAGCCCAGTCGTAACACTGCTGGATCAAAGTGTATGCACAGAAACTGCATTTATTTCTATGCTGTCTAGTATTTTTTAAAAAATGAATGGATGCAATATTTTGTCAAAAGTTTTTTTTCTGCATTCATTTAGATTATCATATGATTATTATTAGTTTGATTATTGATATGGTCAATTATGCTGATAGTTTTCCTCATTTTGAACAAGCCTTGTATTCCTGGTATAATTAACATGGAATAAATTCAAATCTTGCTGATAAGTTGTAATCACTTTGCAAATAATTTAATTAATTTTTTTTTTTGCATTAAAATTCATTAGGGAGATTGGTGTATAATATTCTGTCTTGGTTTAGTTTATCAGCACCATATTTGTGTCACAGAATGAATTTGGCAGGACTCCTTCTTCCTCTATTTTCCCAAGTTTATATAGTATTGGAATTAATTGTCCTTTAAATAGTAGAATTCATTTGTAAATCCATGTGGCCCAGGATTTTTTTTTTCTTTTTTTTTTTTTTTTTAGGGAGATAACTAATAGCCTGTTCAATTTCTTTTTCTAAAATGGGATTATTTAAGTAATTAAATTTCCTCTTCTGTTAATCTTAACACCTTATATTTTGTAAATATTCATTCATTTCAAGTACATATTTAAATTTGTTAGCATAAAATTGGGAAAAATAGCGCAATTATTGCTTTAAATTCTTCTTCATTGCTGGGAAGCTCATCCTTTGGATGCTGGTAATTTGTCTCTTTTTTCTTTCCTTTTACTAATTAAATTAACCAAATTTTATCTATTTTTTTATTAGACCAAATTTTAATTTTATTAATTAGCTCAATAGTTTTCTGACTTTCAATATTATAAATATTTCATTTGATTTTCAGAAATTTTAATTTGGAATTTAATTGAGGTTTTAAAAGTTTGTTCTAGTTTTTTTAGTTGCATGCCCAATTCATTAATTTTCCTTTTCTCTATTTTTTATGTAATCATTTATAGGTATAAACTCTCCTCTAAGAACTGCTTTGGCTACATTACATAAGTTTCGATATATTGTTTCATTATTGTCATTTTGTCATTCTCATGGATGAAATTAATGATTGTTGCTATGATGTTATTGACCCACTCATCCTTCAGAATTAGATTATTTAATTTACAATTGACATTTATTTTTTCTTTGCCTGGACATTTATTGAATGTAATTCTTATTGCATCTTTATCTGAAAAGGATGAATTTACTATTTTTTTCTTTCTTCATTTAATTGTTATGTTTTTAGGCTGTAATGCATGGTTGATTATTTATAGATCTCATCCAGTGCTGAGAAAAATGTATATTCCTTTCTATCCCTATTGAGTTTCTTCCAGAGATATATTATATTTAAGTTTTAAAAGAATCTTTTAACCTAATTACTTTCTTGTATATTTTGTGGTTAGAATTATCTAATTCTCAGAGAAAGAGGATGAGATCCTTCAATAATATAGTTTTGCTTTGTATTTCTTCCTTGTTTAACTTTTTTTCATCAGAATTTGAATGCTAGACCATTCAGTGCATATACACTTAGTATCAATACCACTTCATTTGTCTATATTAACCTTTTACAAGATGTAGTTTTCTACATTATCTCTTTCAATTAGATCTATTTTTACTTTTCCTTTGAGATCAGAATTGCTTCCCAAGTATTTTTTTTTTACTTTTACTGAAAAAAAAATGTATGAGGAGATACATCTTTATTTTAGCTCTCCCTGATGTCCCTCAGATCAATACCAAATCAAGCCTCTGAACTAGTTTTGGACTGACAGAACCCACACCTATTTGGAGTGTAGTGAAATTCCAAAAGAAGATATTTTGGAAGAACTTCTGAAAGTGTCTGTTTCAATTGGGCATGGTAGAAAGAGGTTGAGTGTTGGTGCAATGCAAAAACCTAGGGAGGTGCAGCATCTGAGCAACAGAGAATCAACTGGCAGGAACGGACAGCAGTGTTGGCTACTCTGTCCTGGTTGCAAGCTGATGGATCAGCCAATTAGCTGTGAGACATCCAGCATAAATATAAGAGGCAAATAGTGAACCCCTGAGCCCAGGATAACGTGAGACTTGACCAAACCTAACCAGTACTGGAAGTCAGCAGCATAGACCCAGCACAGTCAATTTTGCCTGTAGAAGAATTTGGACAATCTTCTTTTGTCCTAAAAGCAGATCTCAACTTTTGAAAAAATCAACAGAAAAGCAAAAAGAACTCTGACAATGGATAGTTTTTATTAAAAAAGAGAAGAACAGATTTCAAACCCTGAGAACACTAAAAGCAAGCATCTCCAGATGAAGCCTCAAAGTGTGTCATATATGAATTGGTTCCCATCTCAAAAGTTTCTCTTGGAAGAATTCAAAAAGGATTTTAAAAGAGAGAAAAAATTGGGGAAAGGAAATGAAAAAAGTTGCAGGAGAGATTGGAAAAGCAAACACAGAAATTATCTGAACACAATTCCTTAAAAATAGATTTAATGAGATGGAAAATACATATAAATTCTTACAAAATAGATTTGACTAAAAATAAAACAACTTCTTGAAAAGCAGAATTTGTGAAATGGAAAAAAAAAATCTGTTGAATAAAAGCCCTTATTTCAAAATACAATTGGCCAAATGAAAAAGGAGCTGAAGAAGGTAAATAAAGAAAATAATTCACTAAAAATAAGAATTGGAAAAATGAATGACTCAATGCAACATTAAGAATCAGTCAATTGTACATATAGTTTTATATATATTAGATTTAAGATATATTTTAACATGTTTAATATATATTAAATTGCTAGTCATCTAGGGGAGGGGGTGGAGGGAAGGAGGAGAAAATTTGAAACACGAGAGTATGCAAGGGTCAATGTTCCAGGCATATGCTATAAAAATAAAAAGCTACAGAAAAGACAAACAAACAAAAAAGAAAAGAAGCATATTGGAGGCTGCTATGTGTATCCAGGGAAGTAAAGATGTAATATAAGGATTGCATTTTTCTTAATTTTCTAAAATATTTTTTGGGGGTGGGTTAAATAGTGCAGTGGATAGAGAACTGACCCTAGAGTCAGAAGAACCTAAATTCAAATGTGATCTTATACGTTTAATACTTATAAACTATGTGACTCTGGGCAAGTCATTAAACCCAAATTGCCTTGCTCCATTCCCCCCCAAAAAGAATTTAATTTTGAATTAAATTTTAAATTTTGAACTATCTCCCTTCATGTCCATCTTGTATCACCATTTCACACATGCACATATATGCATATACACATATAAGTAAAATCATACATGTATACCTTTACCTCTATTTATCAAATCTTTTTCTGCATGTAAATAGCATCATTCTTTATAAATCTTTTAAATTGATTTGAATATATATAATAATCAACTTAGTCTTTCACAGTTATTTGAAAAAATAGAAGAAAATGTAAAATATCTCATTGGAAAAACAAGTGACATGGAAAATAGATCTAGAAGAGGTAAGATTTATTGGACTTCCTGAAAACCATGATGGAAAAAAAAAAAAGAGCCTAGAAATCATCTTTCAGGAAATCATCAAGGAAAACTTCCCTAATGTCCTGGAACCAGAGGATAAAATAACAATTGAAAGAATTCACCAGGGGGGTGGAGCCAAGATGGAGGAGAAGGCACACACTCTTTAAGCTCCTCTGTCTTGCCCTCACTACCAGTCTTTGAATTTAGCCTCAAAAATAGTGCTTGACTGGTGAAATTCATGAAGATTAAAGGAGCAATGACTTACCAGCCAAAGATAATCTGGAAGACCACCAGAGCAGGTTTGTCTGAGGAATCAGAAGAGACCAGCAGCAGGCAGGGAGATAGGAAAATCTGGCTTCCTCAGCAGACAGGGACGGGGTAGCCTCTGTGACTAGAAAAGCAATAGAAATGACCCTGCCATAGGCTGACTGCTTTGCCTTGATTGTAAAGCAGGGGACTAGCACAGAGATTAGAGCCGGAGGTACAGGGTACTTAAAAAACACCAGAATTGTACCCCCCTCCCCCAAACCGGAAGTGACTCAGCATAGACCAGCACAACTGTGCAGCTGCATGCTGAAGCACAGCCAGGGCAGCAGCAAATCTACACAGCAGGGGGTGCAGCCTGGGGCAGCCTTTAATCTGCACAGTGCAGGGCTCAGCCTGGGGCAACAGAACCTCCACAGCAAGACTATGCTCTGGGGCAGAGAAACTTCCAGTCTGAGCAGGGCTATCCAGCTGGTCAGCTGTTAATATCCACAGCCCCACAGATGCTTCAGATTGGGGAAGTGACATTTTCACTGCTCACACTTTTGCCTCAAGGCAGTCGATAACCCGCACAGCAGAATTCTTAGCTAGGTATCCCCCACAGCTATGCTGTGCAGACCTGAGTCACTTCCTTTGGGGAACTATTTCCCAGAGCACTTCCGTACCTGGCCACTCATTGCAGCTGGTTGACAGGCAGTCCCATACACCTATCCCTGTTCTGCAGAGGAAACTGGTAACCCCTTGGCTCTGAAGGCAGACCCTGCAGGCTTTAAAAAAATGAGTAAAAAAAAAGAATTTAAAAGGAAAATTGATAGCTTCTATACAGAAAGAATGCAGGTTTTCAATGCAAAGTAGATTAATAACAGACAGTCTCCAGACAATTGTTGGTGCCCAACACAAAAGTCTTTCATATTAAAAATCTTAAAAGAGAGCTAGAAGAAAAATGGGAAAAGGAAAGAGAAGCTATGCAAGAGAATAACAACTTCCTGAAAGGTGAAATGGAAAAGATAAAAAAAACTCACAGGAAGTGCAGGGAAACAGAATTTGTGAATTCAAAAAGATAAAGAACTCCCAGGAAAGTAGAATTTGTGAATTAGAAAAAGAAAATAATTCACTTAAAAAATAATAATAAATTAGTGAAATGGAAAAAATTGCATAGAGCAAAATAACTCATTTAAAAACTCAATTGGAAATATACAAAAAGAAGTAAAAAAAGCTAATAAAGAAAATAATTCATTAAAAATCAGAACTGAACAAATAGAAATTAACGATTCACTGAGACATCAAGAATCAGTCAAGCAAAACCAAAAAAAAAAAAAATGAAAAAATAGAAAGAAATATCACATATCTACTAGCAAAAACAACAGATCTGGAAAATAGATTGAGGAGAGATAATCCGAGGATTATTGGATTTCCAGAAAATTATGATGAAATAAAGAGCCTAGATACTATTTTACAGGAAAATATCAAAAAGAACTCCCCAGAGGTAACATAATCAGAAGGGAAAATAGGCATTGAAATAATTCATCAAACACCTTCTAAAAAAGACCCTAAAAAATACTCCATGGAATATTGTGGCCAAATTTCAGAACTATCAGACTAAGGAAAAAATATTACAAGCATCCAGGAAAAAAAAAATTTAGATATTAAAGTGCCACAAAAAGGGTTAATCAAGATCTGCCTGCATCCACACTAAAGGATTGAAGGGCCTGGAATCTGATATTCTGAAAGGCAAAAGAACTTGGAATACAACCAAGAATAAACTATCTAGCTAAAGTGAACATTTTCTTCCAAGGAAGAAGAATGACATTTAATGAAACAGATGAATTTCATTTGTTTCTAAGGAAAAAACAGAGTTCCCTTTTTTATGTTATATCAGTAAAATCAAATTAAACATGTGGACTTTCTGTATATCCACAATAGAAATACAGTTCTCAAGAGTTCTTTTTACCTTTTTCTGATTTTACTGATATAACATAAAAAAGGGAAGTAGTTAAGGAAAGGAGATAGTATCAGAAAACAGGAAAAGAGAAGTAAAAAGAGGGAAACTACATCCCAGGAAGAGGCAACAAAAATTTACCACATCTGAGGGAACTTAGAGAGGGGATGAAACATTGTATGAATCTTACTCTCATCAGAGTAGGCTCAAAGAGCAAATAATTGACATATTTGTTTTTCAGAGAATTCTCTCTCACCTCATTAAAAGGGAAGAGAGGAAAAGAGAAATGGAAAAGAGGAATAATAGAAGGGTAAAAGAAATGGGAAGGTACTTAAAAAGAGGGGGAGGGATACTAAAAAGGGAGGGCTGCATGACACAAGTGGGGTCCATAAATTAGATACTGGGAAAGGGGTTCAGGGGGAACAAGGGGAAAAAGCAAAAAAATATGACCACAGGAAATACAAAATTAGTCATTTTAACTGTAAATGTGAATGGGATGAACTCTCCCCATTAAGTGAAGCCAGATAGCAGACTGGATCAAAAGTCAGAACTCTACAATATATTGTTTACAAGAAACACATTTAAAGCAGGGAGATAAATACAGAATAAAGTTAAAAGACTAGAGCAGAATCTATTATGCTTCAGGTAAAGTCAAAAAAGTAGGGGTAGCCATCCTTATCTCAGATTAAGCAAAAGCAAATAGTGATCTAATTAAAAGAGATAAGGAAACAATATCCTGCTAAAGAGTAGCATAGACAATGAAGCAATATCAATACTAAGCTTGTATGCACCAAGTAGTATAGCATCTAACTTCCTAAAGGAGAAGTTAAGAGCGTTGCAAGAAGAAATAGGAAAAAAAAATTATAATAGTGGGAGACCTCAACCTTGCACTCTCAGAATTAGATAAATCAAACCACAAAACAATTAAGAAAGACATTAAAGAGGCAAATAGAATATTAGAAAAATTAAGTATGATAGATCTTTGGAGAAAACTGAATGGTGATAGAAAGGAGTATACTTTCTTTTCAGCAGTTCATGGAGCTTTTACAAAAATTGACCATATATTAGGACATAAGGACCTCAAAATTAAATGTAGGAAGGCAGAAATAGTAAATATTTTCTTTTCAGATAATGATGCAATAAAAGCTACATTCCACAAAAAGTTAGGGGTATATTGACCAAAAAGCAACTGGAAACAAAATAATCTCATTTTAAAGCATGATTGGGTGAAACAGCAAATTTTAGACAAAATTAATAATTTCACTCAAGATAATTATAATGATGAGACATCATACCAAAATTTGTGGGATGCAGCTAAAGCAGTAATAAGGAGAAATTTTATATCTTTAGAGGCATACTTGAATAAAATAGAGAAAGAGAAGATCAATGAATTGTGCTTGCAACTTAAAAAGCTAAAAAAAAAAAGAGCAAATTAAAACTCCCCAATCAAATCCTAAACTTGAAATTCTAAAATTAAAAGGAGAAATTAGTAATGTTGAAATTAAAAAAAAAAACAACTATTGAATTAATAAATAAAACTAAGAGTTGGTTCTATGAAAAAACCAATAAAATAGATAAACCTTTGGTAAATATGATGAGAAAGAGGAAAATCAAAATTTTAGTCTTAAAAATGAAAAGGGAGAAATTTCACCAAGAAGAGGAAATTATAGCAATAATAAGGAGTTACTTTGCCCAACTTTATGCCAATACTGAATTTGATGACTGAACCTAACTGAAATTGATGACTACCTACCTCCAAAAATATAGGATTCCCAGATTAACAGAGGAAGTAAATTGCTTAAACAGTCCCATTTCAGAAAAAGAAATAGAACAAGCTATTAATCAACTTCCTAATAAAAAATCCCCAGGGCCAGGTGGATTTACATGTGAATTCTACCAAACATTTAAAGAACAATTAGCCCCAATGTTATATAAACTATTTGAAAAAAAATAGGGAATGAAGGAGTCCTAACAAATTCCTTTTATGACACAAACATGGTACTGATACCTAAACCAGGTAGGTTGATAACTGAGAAAGAAAACTATAGACCAATCCCCTTACTGAATATTGATGCTCAAATCTTAAATAAAATATTAGCAAAGAAATTACAGAAAGCCTTCCCTAGGATAAAACACCGTGATCAAGTAGGATTTATACCAGGAATGCAGGGCTGGTTTAATATTAGGAAAATTATTAGTATAATCGACCATATTAACAATCAAATTAAAAAAAACATATGATCATCTCAATAGGTGCAGAAAAAGCATTTGATAAAATCCAACATCCATTTCTACTAAAAATACTTGAGAGTGTAGGAATAAAGGGAGTATTCCTTAAAATAGTCAGGAGCATATATTTAAAACCATCAGTAAGTATCATAGTTAATGGGGATAAATTGGAACCTTTTCCAGTAAGATCAGGAGTGAAACAAGGTTACCCACTATCACCATTACTATTCAATATTGTATTAGAAATGCTAGCCTTGGCAATAAGAGTCGAGAAAGAGATTAAATGAATTAGAATAGGTAATGAAGAAACCAAACTATCACTCTTTGCAGATGACATGATGGTATACTTAGAGAACCCTAAAGACTCTGCAAAAAAGCTATTAGAAATAATCCAAAACTTTAGCAATGTTGTAGGATACAAAATAAATCCACATAAATCCTCAGCATTTTTATACATCACCAATAAAATCAAACAGCAAGAGATACAAAGAGAAATTCCATTCAAAATAACTGCTGAGAGTATTAAATATCTGGGAATCTATCTACCAAAGGAAAGTCAGGAACTATATGACTAAATTACAAAATGCTTTCCACAAAAATAAATTCAGATTTAAATATTTGGAAAGACATTAAGTGCTCTTAGATAGGCCAAGCGAATATAATAAAAATGACAATACTCCCTATTTATTTATTTAATGCTATACCAGACTCCCTAGAAACTATTATAAAGATCTAGAAAAAAATAACAACAATGTTTGTATGTAAGAACAAAATGTCAAGAATTTCAAAGGAATTAATGGGAAGAAAAAAAATCAAATGATGGTGGCCTAGTTGTACCTGATCTAAAACTATATTACAAAGCAGCAGTCACCAAAACAATTTGGTATTGGCTAAGAAATAGACTAGTTAGTGGAATAGATTAGGGTCACAATACAAAATAATGAACAACTGTAGCAATGTACTGTTTGACAAACCCAAAGATCCCAACTTTAGGGATAAGAATTCATTATTTTACAAAAACTGCTGAGAATTAGTATGGCAGAAATTAGGCATGGACCCACACTTAATACCACATAACAAGATAAGTTCAAAATGGGTCCATGAATTAGGCATCAAGAATGAGGTCATAAATAAATTACAGGAAAATAGGATAGTTTACCTCTCAGACTTGTGGAGGAGTAAGGAATTTGTGACCAAAGGAGAACTAGAGATCATTATTGATCACAAAATAGAAAATTTTGAGTACATCAAATTGAAAAGGTTTTGTACAAACAAAACTAATGCAAATATGATTAGAAAGGAAGTACCAAACTGGGAAAATATTTTTAAAAACAAAGGTTCTGACAAAGGCCTCATTTCCAAAATATATACAGAACTGACTCTAATTTGTAAGAAATCAAGCCATTCTCAAATTGATAAATGGTCAAAGGATATGAACAGACAATTTTCAGATAATGAAATTGAAACTATTTCCACTCATATGAAAGAGTGTTCCAAATCATTATTGATCAGAGAAATGCAAATTAAGACAACTCTAATATACCACTCCACACCTGTCAGATTGGCTAAGATGACAGGAACAAAAAATGATGAATGTTGGAGGGGATGTGGGAAAACTGGGACACTGATACATTGTTGGTGGAGTTGAGAAGGAATCCAACCATTCTGGAGAGCAATCTGGAATTATGCCCAAAAAAGTTATTAAATTGTCCATACCCTTTGATCCAGTAGTGCTACTATTGGGCTTATATCTCAAAGAAATACTAAAGAAGGGAAAGGGACCTCTATGTGCCAAAATGTTTGTGGCAACCCTTTTTGTAATGCCTAAGAACTGGAAAATGAATGGATGCCCATCAATTGGAGAATGGTTAGGTCAATTATAATATATAAATGCTATGGAATATTATTATTCTGTAAGGAATGAACAGCAGGATGAATACAGAGAGGAATGGAGAAACTTATATGAACTGATGCTGAGTGAAATGAGCAGAACCAAGAGATCATTATACACTTCCACAATGATACTGTATGAGGATGTATTCTGATGGATATCTTCAATAAAGAGAAGATCTAATTCAGTTCCAATTGATGGACCGAATCAGCTACACCCAGAGAAGGAACACTGGAAAATGAGTGTAAACTGTTTGCATTTTTGTTTTTCTACCCATGTTATTTTTACCTTCTGAATCAAATTCTTCCTGTGCAACAAGAAATTTGATGCTGCACACATATATTATATCTAGCACATTTAACATGTATGAGACTTCCTGCCATCTAGAGGGAAGGAGGGAAAATTTTGAATACATGTGAGTGCAAGAGATAATATTGTAAAAAATTACCCATGCATATGTACTGTCAAAAAAAAGTTATAATTATAAAATTAATTTAAAAATAAATAATTAAAAAAAAAGAATTCACCAATCACCTCCTGAAAGAGACTTCAAATTGAAAACTTCAGGGAATATTGTACTGAAATTGTGCAGCCAGAAAGAAACAATTAAAACATTGGGAAGACACAATCGGGTTTACTCAGAACCTAGCAGTTTCCAATTTAAAATACTTTCTTCCATGGAAGAACATGGATATTCAATGATACAAGTGAATTTCATTCATTTCTGATGAAAAGAC